>NW_024412395.1:13325113-13378302 GCF_014898765.1 Herpailurus yagouaroundi
AAAGAAAGAAAGAAAGAAAGAAAGAAAGAAAGAAAGAAAGAAAGAAAGAAAGGAAGGAAGGAAGGAAGGAAGGAAGGAAGGAAGGAAGGAAGGAAGAAAGAAAAGCTAAAATGAACAGATGGGTAAAGATATGTGAGGCAAATAGAAAGAATTAAAAGCACAGAGGGTGGTAAGCTGATATGAGACAAAGTGGGATTTAAGCCAAAAAACAATAAATATAGCAAATAAGAATATTTTGTAATCTAAGGAGACTTAATTCACAATAATTGAGTTATAAATGTATATAAATACATATGAATCAAACAGAAAAATTCATGTCTATAAAGCAAAAACTAGAGGGGATGTAATGAGACACAGAAAGAAATTTATAATAGGAGACTGTAACATACCATTCTGAGTACAAAAGAAATCAAGACAGTAAAAAAAAATAGATAAGGTTATATATAGAGGCTCTAAAAACCATGATTAGCTAATTAGGTTCAATGGATACATATTGTAATAGAAAATACATCTCTTCTCAAGCATAGGAGTATTCACAAAAATGGAACATTTGCTAGGTCTCACACACATGCCCACACACTACACACACAAAAATGCTTTGGTACATTTCATAAGAAATGAATATTTCAAAACACACTCTGATCACAATGTAAGAAAAATAAAAAAAAAACTGAATAAAATTTTCAAAAGACCTAGTATAAATGGAAGTTATCAAAAACCAAAACAAATACAAAGCATAATTTAAATGACTCAAGGGAAAAGGGAAATATGAACTGAGATTACGGATGTGAAAAAGTTAAAATAATAACATACCATATACACAACCACATTTACAATAGTCATAGGAAGAAACATCATACCTTCAGATATATTTCTCAATAAAAGCAAAAGACTAAAAATAAAAGAATTAAATTTTCGACTCAAAAATCTACAAAAAAAAAGAGCAAAAAAGTAAACCAGATAAAAGCATTGGAAATATTAAAGATAAAAAATAAGATATGGAAGAAAAAAATAGGAAACTATTAAGTTTCAGTTAATATATTCAGTTAATATATTTTAAAAACACAAAAATAAATCAACACATTAGAATATTTAATCAAAAAGAAGATAGCAAAAACATCTAATACAAAGAATGACCAGCATGAAATATACATGAAAGTAGAAAAAAATTCAAAATGGAATAATTTGAAGATCTCTGTAAAAGTAAATTTAAAAACCTAGATGACTTGAGTATTTACTGGGACAATGTAGTTTGCCACAATTAGTCCAATGAAAAAAATACACTTTTGAAACCCATGAAATAGAAAAAAAATATAATGAAGAAATTATCCCATTAAAAGGTGCTAGACTGAGATGCTTTCACATGGGGACTCTCCCAAAACTTGAGCAGATTTTTTTTTTTTTTTTTTTTAGAGGGAGAGAGAGAGAGAGCATGTGAGCAGGAGAGAGGAGAAGAGGGAGAGAAAATCCTAAGCAGGCTCCACACTCAGCGTGGAGCCCAACCCGATGCTCAATCCTATGACCCAGAGATCATGACCTGAGCTGAAATCAAGAGTTGGATGCTCAACCAACTGAGCCACCTGGGAGACCCTCTCCCAAACCTTCAAAAGGAATACATATTCCAAGTCTATGCAAAATTTTTAGTCTTAAAAATTAATAAAACTTTTATATTCTTTTATAAATCAAATATCCCATTGAGAGTTAAATGGATAATGACAGCACAAAATTCAAAATGCAGAACAAGACCTTTCATAAATATTAATGAAAAAACTAAATAAAATATTAGCAAAAATCCAAATCTGTATTAATAAAATAATATGTAATGAACAGATGGAAGTTATTTCAGAAAGTCACAGTTTGCTATTAGGAAACCCATTAATATAATACACATATTAAAAAATAATAAGATAATTACACATATATGGACAACTGATATTTTAAAAGCTGAAATGTGATTCAATACAGAAAAGATTTTTTTTTTTTCAAAAATTGATGCTGGGACAACTGGATACACATATACAAAATGAGAACTTGGAGCCATACTTCACATAATATACAAAAATAATCTCAAAATAGCTCCCAGACCTAAATGTAAAACTTAAAACCATAAAATCTCAAGTAGAAGACATTTTTTTTACATTTATAATTTATTTATTTCCAGTTTTTTTGAGATATAATTGACTTTAAAACATTGTGTAATTTTAAAGTATACAACATGATGATCATATCTAACACAGTATCTTCCTGGTCTATGTTAGGGTTAACAAAACAAAACAAAACAAAACAAAACAAAACAAAACAAAATAAAACAAAACAAAAAAACTTTCTAAAGATACTAATAGGTATGAAGAAAAATTGTGCCTTGTAAAATGAAGTTTAATCATTAAACACATTAAACAGATTTCTTATTTATTTTCCAAGCTAATGTTTAGTTGTAACTCTAAGAAAGATTTTGTGTGTGACATTTCACAAGCTTGTTTGACAGCTTACTTTGTTTTGGAATATCAGTTAAATATATCCTTCACTTGTTTCTCAGATCAAAGTTTGGGGAAAATGGCCTTATGACAGTAGCTGACAAAGTTGACAGCCGCTCAGAATCATCTACGGATTTTATTGAAAAGTCCCTAGATTACAGTCCCAAAACTTTTCATCCATTGAGTCTGGAGAATAGATTTTCAGAAAGCTGTATGTTTAACTTGTGTCCCAAGTAAAGTAAAAATTGTAAAGTACATTTCCTTATAGAGCTGTATATTATAAAATGTTATGCCGATATGCTTATGTCACTGCTTACTCTTGGACCAATACTAGACATTCTTCTAAATCATGCCATAAGAACCAGGCTACAATTCTATTTAGAACTGGAAAAATCCTGCTGCTTATCTACTGTTTATTTGGACGTCCTACGGATTCATTGCATTCAACATGTGTAATCTGTTCCTGTGGCCCATCCCCCAGGGAAAGAAGCCTTCTCTTTCTGTATTCTTCAGGGCAATGAAATGGCATGAATATTCATGCTGCTGCCCAATCAGAGAGACCTAGAAAACCGGCTATCCACTTACCTAGACAGCTACTCAGTCACCAATTCATGTGAATTCCACCCCTCTGATAATTAACTTCTACAATTGCCATCAAATTCAGAGCATTTTTATTTATTTGTAAACAAATGTAAGTTTCATACCTTACAACCCTTTCCAATGCTCACTTCCGTTTCCTCAACTTCTACCCAGACATATCACTCAGGAGCAAATCTGATGATGTCATTCACCTGTTTATAATTTTTATATTGTTAGGATTTCCTTATCAAACTTAATGTACAATATGGTCAGTATTTTTATAAGTCCCTTCCTATTTTTAGGAGCACTAGTTTTCCTTCATGAGTTTCTTCTAATGGGTTTCAATTACAAAGATGGCGTCCATCATTTTCTACCACAAAATAAAGAAGGGGCAGGAGAAGTTTCTATACAAAATTAGAGTGCCTTCTTTTTTTTTTTTTTTTTAAGACTCATCAAATTACATCACAATTACTTTTTACAATACAATACAATAAAATAGCCACTCACCAGACAACTGGTGAAAGAAGTGTTCTTGCCACTTTTCATATTTCACCTCATGCCATTCATAAATAAACACGCTAAGATTAATAAGCATTAGAGCACTCATTTTTCTATAACAATTGATGCTGCATTATTGTACTTTCATTTTCCTGGAGGTGTAAATAGGGGGCAACACATTATACGATTCTAAATATCTATTGTGCAATCTATCTTGGATTAAAAGAAATATTTTAAATGATATGTTTTAAAAAGTAAAGATAAAAATAAAATTTAAATCATTTTAAAGTATGTCCTGAAAGCACAAAATTGGGCATAAAATATTCTAAAGCATGTCTGCTAAGACAGTGCGGTCACAAATTAATTATTTCAGTAATAAATATATTTTTATGGAGATATAGCATATAATACTGTGTAAACTGAAGGTGTATGATGCACTGGTTTATACATTTAAATATTGCAGTATGACTGCTACAGTAGCATTGGCTAATCCCTTTATCATGTCACATATTTGTCATTTATTTTTTGTGTTGAGAACAGTTAAGATTTAGTCTCTTAGCAACTTGAATTTTATAATATGGTATTGTTGGCTACAATCACCATGTTGTGTATGAGATCTCCAGAACTTATTTATCTACTGGTTGTGAGTTTATACTCTTAAACAGCATCTCCCCAATCCTCCCGATCCCCACAACCAGTCCCTGGTAACCACTATTCCACTCTCTGTTTTTACAAGTTCAGCTTTTTTAGATTCCACATATAAGTGATATTACATAGTATTTGTCTTTCTCTGTCTGACTTATATCACTTAATACAAGGCCTTCAAATTCCATCCATATTGCCAAAAATAGCAGGATTTCTTTCTCATGGTTGAATAATATTTCACTAAATATATGTACTACCTCTTTATCTATTCATCCATTATGAACACTTGGGTTGTTTCCATATCTTGGCTATTGTGAATAAGGCTGCAATAAACATAGGAGTGTAGATATCCTCAAGACACAGATTTCAATTCCTTTCAGATACATATGCAGGGGTGGTATTATTGGATCATATGATGGCTTAATTGTTAATTTGTTGAGAAACTGACATACTATTTTACATAATGGCTGTAGCACTTTACATTACAACCAACAGTGTATAAGGGTTCCCTTTTCTCCACATCCTCACCAACATTTTAAAATCTCGTCTTTTTGATAAAAGCCATCCTAACAGGTGTGAGGTGATATACCTCATTGAGTTTTAATTTGCATCTCTCTGACTTTTAGTGATGTTGAGCACCATTGGACATTTGTATGTCTTCATTGGAAAAATATCTATTCAAATCCTTTGCCCTTTTTAATTGGATTGTTTACATTTTGCTATCGAGTTGTGTGAGCCCTTTCTATGTTTTAGATATTGGTCCCCTGCAATGTCTGCAAATATTTTCTCCTATTGTATAGGTTGACTTTCAACTTGTTTCCCTTGTTGTGCAGAACTCTTTAGTTTAGTGTAGTCCCATTTGTTTGTTTTAGTTTTTGTTACCTGTGATTTTTATGACTTATTCAATAAATTACGAACTAGGCCAACATCAAGGATCTTCTTCTCTGTGTTTTCTTCTAAGGGTTTTATGGTTTTAGGTTTTACATTTAAATCTTTGATCAATTTCGAGTTATAAAATTGCCAAAAATAATCCCATATGCTAGGGGGACAATGGAGGAAAAATATGTGTATTTTAGAGAATATACCATCATCATCTGTTATCCACTAAAAGTAAGTAACATCTATGAAACAATTAGAGTGTGATTTTTAAGTGTTTTTCTAATAAATGTACAGAATTTAATATGAGATATGGTTGAGGGCTAATATGGAGCCCAGACAAATTATATGTAAAAATAAACAAGGAAATACCTGAATACCAATTCAACTAAAGGTCCAAAATGTAGAACATATTAAGAATAATACTATAGATGGGTACATCAATCAGAACCTCAAACTGTAGCTATTGCATTTGAAGGGATAGAAGTCTCATGTGTGACAATCCGTCAGAAGATATTTCCAAGGCCCATTGTATAACAAGCCTTTCTTTTTTTTTAATTTTTTTATAACATTTATTTATTTTTGAGACAGAGAGAGACAGAGTATGAATAGGGGAGGGACAGAGAGAGAGGGAGACACAGAATCGGAAGCAGGCTCCAGGCTCCGAGCCATCAGCCCAGAGCCTGACGCGGGGCTCGAACTCACAGACCATGAGATCGTGACCTGAGCTGAAGTCGGACGCTCAACCGACTGAGCCAACCAGGCGCCCCTAACAAGCCTTTCAAAATGCTCTCCTGTTGGATGTTCCTCAGGAACATCCCAAACTCTACCCAGGTGTTCTGTATAACTATATATGGTGGCATTTAGTTTTGTTCTTTCTCCCTCTTACACTTTCATACAGATTTCATTATATGTTTATGTTGATTACAGAAATAGAAACTTTCAGGATATCAGTCTTAACAAGGAAGGGAGGGATTAAGCTCCAATCTTAGGTGTACAGCAGAGAAGGCCAGCTGACTACCAAAATTCTTTATGCATAGTATAGTCTCTATCCTAGAGCTCATTCTGGGAAGCTGCTGTCAAACTACAGGATGCATTTCTCAGTCACCTTGCACATGAATATTTCTGGCCAGGGGAAGACAAGCGAATGATGTATATATATCCAGTGTGGCTCCCTCATCTCATATCTTTCTATAATGACTACAGTGGGTTGAATTGTGGCTGCCAAAAGACACATCTGCCCAGAATCTCAGAATGTGAGCTTTTTTTGGAATAAGCATCTTCGTACTTGTAAGTAAGGTAAGGATCTCCAGATGTGATCACCCCGAATTAGGATTGGCCTTAATTCCAATAAGTCAAGGATAAATTGTAATTGAAAAGAAGGGGAAACAGACACAGGGGAACACAGAAGGAAAGGCCATGAGAAGACAGTGAAGGTAGAAGCAGAGATTGGAATGATGTAGTCATGTGTCAAAAGGCAAGGATTGCCAGCTGCGATCAAAAGCTAAGAGAGAAGCAAAGAAAGACTTCTCTGGAAAACTGCATTGATTTTGAACTTTTGAGCTCCAGAACTGGGAAAGAATACATTTCTGCTATTTTAAGTTACCAAGTTCATGGTAATTTTTCACAGCAACCCTAGAAAATCCTAAAACAATGACTTGAGGTTTTGGGGTACATTTGGTGATAAGATATGGATCTGGCGTCCCTTAGTAGAGAACAAGTGCCCAGTCCAGCCAGTAGTTGGACTCACAAGAAACATGAATCATATTAAGCTACTGAAATTTGGAGCTTCTTTTCTCCATCTTTATTTTTTCCCCAAACAGTGGTTGGTATATTAGTTGTCTTGTGCCAGTGTCATAGCCCATGCCTTTTGTATGGAATGTTGAGGGTTAATTTGTGAGTTAAGTTTTTGGCCACACTGTGGGCCAAAGTTCTGAAGGGTTAAACAGCCTTAGAAGAATCACTTTGCAAATGTATTCCAAAGTGACATTTTGTTTAGAGGATGATTAATTTGGAAATGAGAGGGCTTATTTTGTAGTTGGCTAGGAATTTCAAATACTAGCAGATGATATGTATAAGGGTTCCCTTGGCTTTAGTTTGGGTGATTTTAATTGTCAGTAACAATAACAAAAACCTGAAATTGGCTTTAACAATAAAGGAAGTGTTATTGATTGAGCTGTGCCCCTCTCCCACCCCCCAAGGCTCACCAAGTGAAGAAGAGATCAGAATGATGTCTTTACAAGTTAAGGATCATGTACGACTGTCAGCGAGTCACCAGAAGCTAGGTTAGAGGCATGGAACAGATTCTTCCTCACAGCCTCAGAAGGGACCCAGCCTGTTAACACCTTAATTCAGATTTCTTAGCGTCTAGACTGTACAACTATCAATTTCTGTCATTTAAACCACCCATTTTATTTCAGTAGCCATAGCAAATTAACACTGGAAGTTTACTGATTCACATAACAACAACAACAACAACAACAACAACAACAACAACAACAGTCCAGAGCAGAGTAGAATTCAGCTATCATTTTATCAGATCTCTGCCTTAATTCTCAGATGTCCTGTCTTTTATGAGTCATATTTGTGCTCTGGTGGGTTTCCCTCATCATAGTAAATGGTTGAAGGAGCTCCAGGCATGACATCAACCTCCATGCTATCCAGAGAAAGGGAGAGCATCTTTCTCCTAGTGTTGTAAATGAAAGACATGAACCTGGTTTTGACAGGCTTAGGTCACTCCTAGTAACTGTGGTGGCTAAACAATTAAAAGTATTGAGTTGACTACATAAATCAGGGTGCACACTTAAGTTTAAAGGTAAAATCAACTTCTCTCAATGCGAATGAGCTCTGTGGGGGAGAGGGGTACACCTGAACAAAAAGAAGAAACCAGGGAAAATTGGGAAGGAGGGAATGGAAGCCAAGTAAGTAGCAAATGCATTTGGCTTTTGACCAGAGAAACATATTTTAACATTGTTTTTGCCTTACAGATATTTTAAGTTTTTACAGTCTAATGTACTGGCTTCATCCTTTATAATTTCTGATTTAATGTTTCTTCACAAAGAAAATTTACATTTCTTGAAATTGTTAATTTTATGTACATGATTTATAATTTGTTTTTGATGCAGTTGAGAAGAGACAGATTGTTATGGTTTATTGCATAATATTTATTCATGGCTATGACTAGTAAAGAAAAGAACACTGACATGTAAAAATGCAGATGTACATAAGAAGTAGATGAGAGTCTTGGTGATTTTTTTAACTTCTAAAAATAGATATTTAGTTTTTAATATGAATATTATTCATTTTTTATAATAATGGAAGGCATATTTAATTGAAATAGCATTTAAATTCAGGTATATGTTACTAACCACATTGCTACTTATTTAAAAAAGAATGACATTTAAGATTCTTTTAAATGACTACCTGAATTAACAAGATGACACTAAATATCTTCCAAGAGGCACCCTATATTTTCTTATGTTGCTCAAAAAGTCATCTGTATTATTCTTATGGGAGTAGAAAGTAAAAGTGATTATTTTAAGATCTTGGTGACTGAATTTACTTTTGGAAATGAGAACATTTCAAAGGTCAGCCTTAGAGACTGTTATTCTGCCTGCTTTTTATTCCATTGACCCAGGCTGATCTCGGTGACTTAAAATTAGCTTCCGATTAGGAAGGAAGTCACCTAGTCTCAAGCACTCATAGTTCCCACTTTCACAAAATGTATATTTTGCAAGGAATACTGCATGCAAGAAGCATCTGGTAAGCAAGTTTAGAAAATAATGTCAGGGCACGATCTATAGTGAAATGTAATGAGAAAATATCATATTACTGTGATGTGATCAAACATTGAAATGAAAACTCCAACAGTATTTATCTAGAATGATCACATTTTAAAGAGCATCTGAACTTGAATGCTGTTTGCAGATTGATAAACTATTCAATTAACCAATATCCCATTTACTAGAGTAGCAAGTCAGGCAATCAGATGAGACTGGGTCAGAAATACACAATCATTTCCTATTTATGGGTTTTAAATGTATTTCAGAGATTAAACCAGTCTTTCCATTACTTGAAATAAAAAAAAAACACTTTTCATTCTTCTATTTATTATTTGCTTTTAAAAAATGTAGTCTGTATTTCTTTGATTCTTTCCATTCCCAGTTGCAAGCAGCAGATTTTTGTGTGTGTGTGGGAATCTGAATTTATTTATTTGACACTCTGATTTAATTATTTAATTAATGGGAAGTAATATCTCAAAATACCCCAAACCTGAAGAATGCCCATGTAAGGGCTGCTACATTTATATTTCATATTTGATTCTTCATTGCTTCAGATTAGACACTTGTTAAAAAAAAACACAATGATTGCCATTAATTCCACAATGATTAACCTGTGTGTAATAAGTTAATATTTTTTGCAAAAATGTTTAGTTTTGCTTGTGGACTTTGCATGGTCAAGGTATCTTTTCTTTAGTAGTCTTGTATCTTATGTTAAAAAAATATTGAGTTTCTATAACATGCCATTTATTGTGCTAAATACCAAGAATGCAAAATGAGTAAGTCCTATATTCTTGTCCTCAAGGCAAATTGAGAGCAATGGGAAAGATGGAAGGAAAAGAGTAATTTTCAGAAGGATGATTCACATTGCAATGATAAAGATGAGTCTAGGGACCATACAGAGGAGATGTATCTATTCTTGAAGGAGGTGATTTATGAAATGTGTTGTAGGGGGCAAGTCAGAGTGGACAAAATCAAGAAAGGGGACGGTGTGGGGAAGCTGAGGACATATGCAGAAGGAAGAAACAAAATGAGGCAAGTCATATGGAATTAACTCCAAAATTAATTTACAAAAGCTCATTTTATTGAGGGTTTTCTTTGAGGCAAGTGCTAAGTTCTTCGTACACATCATTTTTCAATAGTCCTGAGAAGCAGGTACTATTTTTCACTCTGTGTTATGTGTGAGGAATAAAAACAGCTCAGTATTTGGTAGACTGTTAAGTGTAAGGCATACAATGATAAGAATGTGAATCTAGAGCTATAAAGGGAACAGTTTAAAGAGGAACTAATCTTTTGAGTTAAGGAATTTAAGTTTTGTTTCCTGGATGATAACATATTTATGCTATGTTATCACAGAGAATTGGCATATTTCCTGAACACGTGAGATAGGTTACTCTGGCCACTCTGTGGAGAGTGGATTAAAAAGACACACAGTGAAGGGAGAGACCATGCTTGCAAGGTAAACTGCAAGGCAAGGGATATTAGGACCAGGAACCCAGATGAGTGGGAGCTGGGCAGAGAGAAGCCATCATTAATTCTGTTGCTGATTTGAGAGTAAACTGCTTCCTTCACAGCTACAACATTTTTATTTAGGTGAAATATTTACCATAAGAAATTCTCTTAAAAAGCACACAAAAAAATCCATGACTGGCCATTTTGTGTGGAGGCCAGGAGATAACCATTTTTAAAAGTGACATTTCCCTCTTCAACTGCCTGAGATATCAAATAACGAAATGCAAACGGAGTACAAGGCATCTGACACTAGCAACACCGAGAAAATATGAGAGATTTTAGATTTATAATGTCAGCGGCCACCATGCCTCGCTATTTAAAGGTATTCCCTCCACTATTAGATCTGGGTGTCTCGGTTCATGAAAATACTGAAAATAGGAAACCTAAAATCTCAGTGGCAAATACATCATTTCTAATTGTGCTATTTCAATACCTGGGTTCCTGTCACAGAAGCTGTTGTGAATCTGTCATCAGTGCAAATCTGAAGGCATGTGTGACAGCAAAATGGACAGAAGGACACATCTTTGGGTAGCAGAAAGAGCTGGAGGGCATGAGCATGGAGGGCTAAGGAAACAAAAGGACAAAAGTACAAAAGGGATATAGCAAAAGCTCTTGACAGGGAATCAGTAAAAATGTGGGTACAACTACCAACACCGCCAAGTCTTAATTAACCAGTAAAACTGGTCACAACTCAGTTTCTTCATTGATATAATGAGGTTTGGCTTGATGATTTCTCAAGTTTTTGTGTGATTATGGCTATTAATAGGGGGGCTCCTGTTTTTGGTGGTTACCTAGGAAGGTTTGTTGAAAGACAGAAATCAGGAGACAGCAAGGTAAAGATTCTTTAAAATCCATGTGGGAGTACTACCTGTCCTCTTCTCAGGCATCCTTGAAAGAATCCTTGTGTCCTAGCAATAGTAGAATATTTTAAGTGACTACTGTATCAATCACCTTCCAAAGACCAAAACTATTTTTTAGTAGAGAACACGTTTTAGAAAATCATAGGAAAATTTGAGAACTGGTGTTAAGGAATTTAAAATTAATCAAAACAATTTTTTAATGTTTATTTATTTTTGAGAGAGAGACAGAGAAAGAGAGAGAGAGAGAGAGAGAGAGAGAGAGAGAGAGCAGAGAGGGGGAGACACAGAACTTGAAGCAGGCTCCAGGCTCTGCTCTGTCAGCACAGAGACGAACACAGGGCTCGAACCCACAAAATGTGAGTTCATGGCCTGAACCAAAGTCGGACACTTAACTGACTGAGTCGTCACCCGGGCACCCAGGAATTTAAAATTAATTTAATGAAAAGCATAAAGAAATTTTATTTATGAAATTTCCCAACTTCAAATTATTTTTCTTAGGCATTTAGACACTTCCTTTAAGCTTAATGAAATCAATCTCCATACATAATTTAAACTAAAATTCAAACTGAGTATTAAGATTCTTTTGAACATTTAACTACCTTGAATAAGAGACAGCAAATATAAATATGTTGATTACAAAACTACTAGATGGATACTTAAAGCTATTTTAAAACTTCAGCACCATATCATCATAATTTCTATTCTTGTTTTATACCTCCCAATGCTTATAGTAGTTCTTAATTGATACCCTACTGGGATTAAACTATTTACAGAGCCAGTAGATGTACAATGCAAAAGTGATTATAATTTCTGCATTATCAACCAAATGGTGCTTGTGTTGGGTCATTAGACCTGGTTGATTCTCCAAAGGCAACTTCACTGGTCCCTAGTCATTAGTTCAAGTTTTGTTTTCAAGCATAAACTTCCTTTGTTACTTCAATAATTTATAGCATCCATTCTTTCCATGTAAGTCTTTTTTAGCCTAGTTTTTCTGTCCTTAGATAGTATTAAAAACATATGGATGTCTATACATCATGTTCATAACAGTATAGTACACAATAGCTGGAATGTGAAAGTAACCCAAGTATTCACTGGTGGATGGACGGACAAGCAAATTGTGGTATATACATACAATGGAATATTATTCAGCCTTTAAAAATAAGGAGATTCTGATTCATCTGTTATAACACAGGTGAAACTTGAGAACAGGACACTAAATGAAACAAGCCAATCTCAAAAGAGACAAATACAGTATGTCCTATATAGGAAACATAAATGTCTCATTTATATGAGATACGTAGAGTGGTCAAAATTATCGAGACAGAAAGTAGAATGGTGGTGGCCAGATGCTGGGAGAAGATGGGGGATGGGGAGTTGTTGTTTGATGGATATAGCTTAAGTTGCACAAGATCAAAAGAGTGGTGATGGTAGTACATTATCATGAATATATTTTGATGCCACTGAACTGTACACTGAAATGGTTACAACGATAAATTTTTATGTTATGTGTATTTTACTATAATAAAAGATACTGCGAAGAAAACAAACAAACAAGACAAGCAAACATAAGATCTACTATCTGGCAAAAGATATTTGAAAATGACACATCAGACAAAGGGCTAATGTCCAAAATCTATAAAGAACTCACCAAACTCCACTCCCGAAAAGCAAATAACCCAGTGAAGAAATGGGCAGAAAACATGAATAGACACTTCTCTAAAGAAGACATCCGGATGGCCAACAGGCACATGAAAAGATGTTCAACGTCGCTCCTCATCAGGGAAAACAAATCAAAACCACACTGAGATACCACCTCACACCAGTCAGAGTGGCTAAAATGAACAAATCAGGAGACTATAGATGCTGGAGAGGATGTAGAGAAATCGGAACCCTCTTGCAAGGTTGGTGGGAATGCAAACTGGTGCAGCCGCTCTGGAAAACAGTGTGGAGGTTCCTCAAAAAATTAAAAATAGATCTACCGTATGACCCAGCAATAGCACTGCTAGGAATTTACCCAAGGGATACAGGAGTGCTGATGCATAGGGGCACTTGTACCCCAATGTTTATAGAAGCACTTTCAACAATAGCCAAATTATGGAAAGAGCCTAAATGTCCATCAACTGATGAATGGATAATGAAATTGTGGTTTATATACACAATGGAATACTACATGGCAATGAGAATGAATGAAACAGCAACGTGGATGGAACTGGGGAGTGTTATCCTAAGTGAAATAAGTCATGCAGAGAAAGACAGATACCATATGTTTTCACTCATATGTGGATCCTGAGAAACTTAACAGAAGACCATGGGGGAGGGGAAGGAAAAAAAAAGTTAAAGAGGAAGGAAGCCAAACCATAAGAGACTCTTAAAAACTGAGAACAAACTGAGGTTGATGGGGGGTGGGAGGGAGGGGAGGGTGGGTGATGGGTATTGAGGAGGGCACCTGTTGGGATGAGCACTGGGTGTTGTATGGAAACCAATTTGACAATAAATTCATATTTAAAAAAAAAGATCTATCTGTATCTAATTCTACTGAATAAGTCTTTCAAACACTTTCTTTCATACTAGATGAAGGATCAAGTCTACATGGTCGGGTCTGTATAAAACATTTAGCTATTATACCAAACTTAAAACATTGTAGAAGCCTGTTTGTGCTTCTATATTTCATGTGGCACTGGAAGTAATTGTTTCATCCTATTTTTTGTGTAGCCATTAATTTCCCCATGATTATTTACATAATTAACAGCCCCGTGTCCATATTTGTCATCCTCTATTACTCTGAGAGAAGCAAGCACACCTTTACAGTTTATAAGCAAACTTATACTTAATAGAAGAAACAGTTTATGCATATAATTAATTCTTCCTATTTTTGTATTGCAATCAATATAGTACACTTTATGCTAATTTCTTACATTTAAATTTCACTATGAAATTACAGCTTTTCAAGAACAGAATTTGTTTCCGTTAATTATGAGGGCTTTTTCTATAATTAAAAATTGAAAATTGTCACAGTCAGCCCTTATAAGCCCCTTTAATATGGTTCCTTTGTTCTTTTAATAATACCTACCTCCAAGCAGGCACCCCTGAAAAAATCCTTCCTTGCAGTAATAATAGTATATTTGAAGTCCAAATTGGATTTTTTCTACCCCAAAACATGGAATCAGTCATATTCAAGGAGCATACCAATTTTTTAGCGAATAATACATTGGAAAACAAAATCATAAGAACAGGTAAGTACTGGTGTTAAGGAAAATTGTTGGGTTTGTTATTGGACTTCTTTCACTGAACACGTGGGAAATGGTATTTATTTTTGTTAATTTATTTTCATTGGTATTTCTAATTTAACATATTACAATGCTAACTTGTTGTCAGATGAAGTTTTATTAGTTACTAATATTTTTTATGAGACTGAAAAGCAACAGTGAGTGTTGCAGATAGAATTAGTAAACTGATTTTGGGTTTCTTTTTGTAGTTTTGTATTGCCTACTGGGTAAATATATTCCAAAGCCAAGAGCCATTAGTCATTACCAGAAGAAATATAAACATTTGTTTCTTGAATCATACCTCTGTGAAGGAGACAAGTCATGTTGGGGGGTGTGGTAATAGGATAATGTAACTGGATTACAGTGACATGAACCCAAGAGTAATGACAGAATTGAATAAGGGATAGGACTCTGGCTCCAAAGGTGATACATGTTAGATAGATAGATAGATAGATAGATAGATAGATAGATAGATAGATAATAGATGACACATTACTTGCTCTTAGCGTAATAGGATGTGATTAACATTCAGATCACTAGATTGAATAAAACATATTGTCCTCTCCAATATAGGTGGGCTTCATCCAAAGACTGAAAGCTTGCCTAGAATAAAAGAGATGACTAAGAACAAATTTTCTCTCTCTGTCTTTGGGATGAACATTGGTTTTCTGTCTTCAAACTCGGACTTGGACAGAAATTACACCATCATTTCTTTTGGGTCATCATTTCTTTTCTTTTCAGCTTTCCAGTCACAGATCTTAAGACTTTTCAGCTTCCATAATCATATCATCCAACCCCTTATAATAAATTTATACGTATATAATAGAATAATATATAGCAACATGATACAAAATATATATAATAATTGTGCATAATAAATTAATACAAATAATGTGAATAGCAATATATATCTCAAAGGATACTGTTTGTCTGGATAACCCTAACAGAGACTGCAATGCTTATTACGTAAAACTGAAAAGTCAGGAAGTAAAAATTGAGTCATTTAGTAGTATGAAATAAAAACAAGAAGAAAAAGCTAAGATAGTTGTAAGTGATTGTGCCAGAGGAGGGAGAATTAAGATAGGAAGTGAATGAGGCAGGGGACTATGGTTTTCAATATAAATCTTCATAAATCATTTGGTATTTTAAACTACTAACAAGTATTTCTATGAAAATGAAACAAATAAAAATACTACTGACCCCAGCATAAAGGATATTGGGGAAATTGAGATAGAACACTTTATGACTCTAGGTAAAGGAAGGAAAGCTTTGGATATTTCTTAGAACCCACAATAAGAGATGGGGCCTCTTTGAAACCAGAGAAGAAGACCATACAGAAAAATTTTTTAAAAAGCTAAAATGAGAAACTCTGACAACAAGCTGTGAAAAATATAACAACAGACTACCTTCATTGAGTACAGAACATGTAAGAGGCACTTTCAAACTATGTTGCATGAATTAACTAATTTAATATTAACAATTTTATGTGGTAGGTGTTATCATTATCCTAAATTTACAGAGGGAATAAAATGCACACAAAAACTAAGAAGCTTCTCTGAGTTCACCCAGCAAAAAGTGATTAAAGGCATTTATATTTGAATCAAAAGACAATTCATTCCATTTTCAGTCCCTATGCTCCACTGCCACTTAAGGAATTGATGTATATGATACAGAACAAAATGAAGGAATCTGGAGTAGGAAGAAGAGTGTAAATAATGATGTGGAAGGAAGAAAGTATAACTGACAAGAGTAGACACAAAGAAGTCTTGAGACAACGTGGTTCCCTACCTAGCAATGATGCTGCTTCACTGTGTACCTTAGAGAGGCCACCTCTGACTCAGGCTCTCCATCTAAAATTGAAAAATTTTTCTAGATTAGCTCTAATGACTTCTTTTTAAAAAAATTAATTTAAATTCCAGTTAGTTAACATACAGTGAAATAGTAGTTTCGGATGTACAATTTAGTGATTAAACTCTTACAGAACCTGGCGCTCATTACAAGTGCCTTCCTTAATCTTCATCACTTATTTAACTCATCCCCCTACCCACTTCCCCTCTGGTAGGTTACAAACTAGGTTACAAACTAGGTAACCATTAGTTTGTTCTCTATAATTAAGAATCCTCTAATTAAAACAAAACAAACAACAACAACAAAGAAAAACATAGAGACACAATTTTACTGGATAGATCACTTAAGCTATGGAAGTACTATCTCAAACTCACTATCCTTTTATTTCCATGGAGCAGAGAAGTTTCAAAACTACAGATTTCTCTGGCATCCTTTATGGAATATTTCTCATTTTCATCTTAAGTGGGAAAACTTAAGGCTACCTTCTCCATTCATTTTTCTCATTGTTCCACTCATGTCCTTATCCCATGTTTATTTTTCTCGTTAATCAAGTTTCTTATCACTCAATGTCATAAACTGTGTGCAATAAAAAACAATGTGATATCTCTCATAACCATAGCATTAAATTAATATTTCTCATCCCTGCATGCTCATTAGAACTGCAGAGTTAAAGACAAAACAAAACAAACAACAACAAAACACGTGTCTGATCCTCATGAAAAAGAGTCTGAATTAATTGGCAACTAACATGGTTTTAAAAGTCAGAGACTCTAATATGAAGCCAGTTTTTGGAAACACTGCAGTAGATAAATTTAGCATATGCAGACAAGCCATGAACTAAAGACTTACAAGTAAACCTTGGCAAACAGATCATTATTTATCATTCCATATGCTTTCTGTATGAAAATCACTAGGTGGTTAAGCACTTTTGTATAGAAAATGATTCTGATTAACTCAAATTAAAAAGGGGCAACATTACTCAAAGGATGTAGTATGGCTCAAATAAAGTATAACTAAGCAATGCAAAGGACAGGACTCAAAGCATCTTCTGGGACCAAGGTAGCAGAACTGATGTGCTTTTCAGGTCCCCCTCTTTGGGATAAACCAGCTTCAATAATTTTGTTATTCTTACACCTGCTCAAGATTCAAATACCCAAAGGAAGCGTGGATCATATTCCCCATTAAAAGAAGAGGCTAGAGTCAAGACAGCACAATGAGCAAAGGGTAGTTCTCCAAAAGGAAATCAGGATTTCATTACCCCTGATGAGGAGATAGATGATGGACAGTCAAAACCAGTAGATATCCAATCAGATTACATTTCCTTATATACAACCCCTTACTACCAATACTGCTTTTAAAACCAGCCACTACATCTGCACTGACAGTGCAGAGCCTGCTTGGGGTTCTCTCTCACCCTCTCTCTCTGCTTCTCCCCTGATTGTGCATGTGCTTGTTCTCTCTCTCTCTCTCTCTCTCTCTCAAAATAAATAAATAAACCTAAAAAAAATAAAAACAGCCAATATATGAAAGTTTAAACTTACACGTCATTAGACAATGATTATACCCATTAACAAAAGCTTTCTTGCATTAAAGCATTCCCTTCATGAAAAATCTCAGTTCCATTAAAGTATGATTCTATTAATAAATATGACTCACAACATGTTTCAGTTGTCCATCAGTTTTATAGAAAAGGATATATAACTCTAGTGCTTGGGACCTTTAGCACCCTTTGTTTTCTTAATGTTTATTTATTTTTGAGAGTTACAGAGCATGAGCAGGAGAGGGACAGAGAGAGGGAGACAGAATCTGAAGCAGTCTTCAGGCTCTGAGCTGTCAGCACAGAGCTCAATGTGAGCCTTGAACTCACAAACCATGAGATCATGACCTGAGCCTAAGGCAGACGCCTAACCGACTGAGCCACCCAGGCGCCCCACGCACCTTTTTTTATCTTCAATAGTATTTTTTAAATTTGTTGAATACAATTGGGTGGACACTTAAGTAGCCAATGAGCGATGAGACTGTTATCCAGAAGAGTTGATAGGGCATAAAAGAAACTTATGCTAGCTAAGGAGAGGTCTAGAGCTCTCATCTCCTCAGTGCTTACTACTGGTAATAGAGGTCCTTTTGGAAATGCATTATTTCAAAATTGTATACTTGTCTCCCCTATGTTTCCTTCAAAGCAGTTTCTTAGCACTGCTGCGAACACTTTGTATATTTTTAACTTTCCATTTCTAACACATTTAAGAATATTTTAAAATACGTTGGATGCAAAAGTTGTATGGACATGTCCTTCACATAACAGCTTCCACAGTCTTCTATATATAAATGCTATGGTTTCTTGTTAAATTATTATAGAATTTAAGTATGTTTGCATGCAGTATTTCATAAAAGATGTATTAGAAGGTTTAGGGTAATATTTATTAAGAGAGAAACAGATTATAGTCATCTTCCAGAAAGACAAAAAGCTTGAATTAATCTTCCAAGAAAACATAGATCTCAGATCAAATGAGAAGTATTTTAGTAAATCAGGCTAAAATGGCTTTTTCTAACAGCACAGTGTCCATGTGGGAGATAAATGTATTATTTACTCAAAAGAAGAGTTACTACAAAAATGGCTTTTCCCAAAAGATTTACTTCTTTGATCTGGCTAGATCAAATGAAGAAAAAAAGGAGTGCAAAGGTGTAGAGCTATAGCCAAGATATTCTCAAAGGGCTTTCTCAAATACCTAATTTGACCATCATCATGAATCTTAAAAGTAAGTAGAGGAATAGTGATATTTGATAAACAAGAAATGACAGCTAGAGAGGACCTTCTCTTTCATACTGGTTAGTTTGTATTAATCTATCCACTGATCAGAGGTGCTTGATAAGATATAAAAGCGTATCCTGAGAGCTTACAAGACTGTGAAGCACGCTTAGAACAAATCCAAGAAAAAAATGTTAATTCAGAGAAATATAACTGAGAAGCTGTTTCTCTGGGGGATTTTTTTTTTTTAATTGAGTAAAGGAAGTTAAATGCCTGAGAAATACGCTAGAGATATTGACAGCCTTGTAGGGCTTGGATGACAAATGTACATTGTATTCTTGAAAGGTACCCTCTAGAATTAAGGATTAATTAGAAGTAATTCAGTCCTCAGTGACTGCATAGCAATTTTAAATCATTTGGAACCTTTGAATTGGATTGTTTTAGGTTACTAGTATCTCCAGGTATCTTGCAAGAGAAAGAGTAAATTCTCTTTTCTACAAAGAATTGCTACAAATAATTTTTTAACTACATCCTTAATACACAATGCAAAAAAATAAAATAAAATAAAAATAACAGGACACAGAGAGGAAATAAAATGTGAAAGAAAACCAGCAGAAACAAATTAAAATGAAGGAATAAAAAGGGATTCCAGAAAATAGTTACTATGAAAACATAATCAACAAATTATGACATTTACATATAAGGAACATTACACTCAAAAATTAGGGTATACTTTTTCTTCATATCAAGCACACATAGAACATTTACAATAAATGACTAGAGAGAGGTTTTGTTGAGAGTCCCCCACACCATCACCAGGTTTAATAATTCACTATGAGGACTCACAGGACTCAGGACTCAATTGTCATGACTATGATTTATTACAGCAAAAGAATACTATTATGGGCTAAACTATGTTCTCCCACCCCCAAATTCATATATTGAGGTCCTACACCCCTATACCTCACTCTATGACTGTACATGGAGATAGGGTCTTGAAAGGTGATTAAGTTACAAGGAGCCCATTAGAATGAATCTTAATCGCTGTTATCTTTACAGGAAGAGGAAGTCTGTACACACAGAAAGAGACAGAAAGCAGGTGCATAGTGGGACAACCACATAAATGGCAGCCGGTGGGTAGCTATCTGCAATCCGAGGAGAGAGGCCTCAGGAGAAACCAACTGTGTCAATATATTGATCTTGGACTTTTAGAATCCAAAACTGTGAGAAAATAGATTTTTGTGGCTTAAGCCACCCTGTATGTGGTATTTTGTTATGGCAGCTCTGAAAAAACAAACTCATATATAAGAAAGTTAGTAAAGGGAAAAGGCATATACAATAAAGTACCAAGGAAACCAGGCACAAGCTTCCAAGGGCCCTCTCCCTGTGGAGTCACACAGGCCACGTGATTTCTCCAGCACCAAGTGAGGACCACATGTATAAAATGTCACTGGTCCCATTAGAGACTCAGTGGCCAAGGGTTTTACTGGGAGTTTGTCAGCTAGGGACTCTCTGGCTATCCCATATCAAAGTTCCAGACTCCCAGAAGGAAAGCAGGTGTCCACCATAAACCATATTGTTTGTGCAAACAATGTAGGTACAGTGAACCACTCTTATCAGCCAGGAATCCCCCTGAATCTAAGTGAACAGATCCCAGCCCAGGGCTAATTTTGCAAGTACGCTCTTCCAAGGATAGTTTCAGTTCTGCTATTTTCAACTCTTCTGCACAGTCTACTGCTTGCCCTCTGCCCAAGGCATAGTCACAGCAAAATTATGATCAAGAAGCTGACCAAACTGCAGTGTTATCTTGGTTATAACTTTTAGGGGTCATGGATTTATTTATTCAGTTACAACAAATCCCATTTACCATGAAAGTCTATCTTAAAAAGCCAGTGGCTTCCTCCTAAAGTTTGTGCATTTACCTTTTGTACCCAGCCCATGGCATCAATTTGGGCACAGAAGAACCCTGGCCAGTAAATTGGAGTTGACCTGAATGCCTTCCAGAGCTGAGGCAACGTCAAGATAGTCAAGATTTGCATGAAGATGTTCAGTCCACTTAGTTCAGTTCAGTCCTTGGTTTCAAAAGGACAGCCTGGATCTGTCAGTTCCAAATAGTTTTGCTTGTCCCTGACACTAGTTCGTCCTCTTCACAAATGTGGATGGCAACTGGAGGTGCTCTGTGTGGAAAGCACGAGGGTCAACCCCTGCTGTCTCCTAGACATGTGTGATCATGGGCTCAGCAATGAGATTGATTCAAAAGGCTCGGAGCAGCTTGGAAGATCAACACTGGGGATGTTTCTCTCTTCTCTGTGGGAGGAAGGCTAAGCTTCTGGAACAGTTTTGAAAAAAAAAAAAAAGATTATTAATCCCTTCTCCATTCCCTTTGCCTGCCCAGGTATCAGGGTTTTGCCTTTTCTGTGTTGTTTTATCTAAGTGTATCTCATCCAACAATTGTGCCTTTCCAATCTTTACTTTATCTCCTACCCTCACCCGTACGATTCATCTAGAAACGTTGTATGCAAGAAGGTCCAAGCACTTTTCTCAGAAAAAAAAAAAAAAACAGAACAAAACAACACTTTATACAACTTAATCAGAAAGGCACATCACATTTAGAAATTAAGTCAAAGTTCTGAATTTTCAAACATTTTAAAAATGAGTTTACACAACCTCCCATCCCTTTTATTCTGATCATTTACTGGGTGAACCACCTACCAAAAACTCAAAGCTTTCTGAAGATAGCTGTATTTAAAAATAAAATTGCTTTACTGGGGCACCTGGGTAGCTCAGTCGGTTAAGCGTCTGACTCTTGGTTTCAGCTTAGGTTATGATCTCATGGTTCGTGGGTTTGAGCCCTGCATCAGGCTCTGCACTGATGGCATGGAGCCTGCTTGGGGTTCTCTCTCTCTCCTTTTCTCTGCCCCTTCCCTGCTCTCTCTCCCTCTCTCTCTCAAAATGAATAACTAAACATTTAAAAAAAATAATAAAATTTCCTTACTGAGGTGTGTGCATGAGGAGAAAGATGCGGGAATTGGACTCAAGCTACCAGTTCATTGCTGCAAACCACAACTAATCAGAAAGGCCAAACACAACTAATCAACAGCAATGAGACATCCTCCAGTGGGTCAGGAGTCTCATCTGTCAGGAGTGGGTGGAGGGTTCACAAGCCCCATGATGTGTCCTCCTTCCAACTTGCAACTTTTGGCAGAGATCACAGTTTGGGAATGCAATCAGTCTCAGCAATATGAAGTTGACCAGGAGCTTAATTTCAGATAGTTCTATCAGAGAATAAGCCCTTTTCTGTGGACATTTGTATGTGACACAGATGGTCCAGTCAGCATCAAGGATATTTTCATAGCTTATGGCCCCACACAGGGGGATCCTCAATCTGTAGCAGTCTTGGAATCTGAGTTCTGCTCATTAAGCCTATGGTGGCCTTCAGTTCAGTATAATCCATGCTGAGACCAAAACAGCCCATAACAAGAAATATTAGGTTTCAGCCTGGAGTAAGGTTCAGGCAATTAGTATCTGAATTCATATTTTTTTTAAAAAGCCACTGGCTTTTCTTCAGCAGCAGCAAAGGCAAGATTGTATAGAGGCAGACAGCTGGGTTCCAAGTCTAGGCGACAAGCAAGGATTTCCTGAGCCTCTTTTGTCTTGTCAGTGTTAGAGTCCAAATTGATCTACTAAAAACTATGCACATTAAGCTCGAAAATTATCTGCCTCTAAGGGTCAGATATCTGATTTCAGAGGAGCTCATTAGCAACTAAAAACTGTTTTCACAACATCAAAAGTGTATCTCTATTTGGAGACTGACTCTCTGTTCATGTATCTCCCTTTATTCAGAGACTCTAAAAATGGGCAAAATTCAGAGCCAAAAACATCAGTTTATAAAGACATGTTTTAAATTCTTAAAGAATTTAACTTGCAAAAAAACCACCACTGACAAAAATCAAGGAATCAGTGTCCCACTAGCACCTTACTTTGTAGCAAGCATCCCCAAATTGTGATTATCTCTTTAGAATTTATGAAATTACAAGTATTTACTGCAATTTTTATTATATATGCAGATACAATAACTGCAAAATACAAAGGCAGTTAAAATCTCCTTTTTATGCTGTTGCAAATTTATTAAAACTTCTCTCAGTAAATTCCACATTTACAGGTTTAAGATTATAATTGCCAGGAGAAATCCAGCTGGGATGCAAGACAGGGGCAGGGGCCCTGCTGCACTGCAAGCAGTTAGGCTGAAGAAATGACAAGAGTGTTCCTTATATCCCCACTTTGGCTCACCTAAAGCTTTGCTCCAGCTCTAGGAACTGTGTGAACCTTTTTTATCCCACTTGAAGGAGAGAAAATACACATTTTAACACATCTGGCTCATCCAATGCTCATGTTCATGAATGTTTCTCCTTGTCAAGGGAGAAGAGCTAAAACAATGAAAGACACTATCCAGGCTACACTGTTTCTCCTTCCCATTTTAGCTAGGATGGCAAGAAACAGCTAGAGAATACAGCAAGCCAATCTCTTAAAGTGGATCCATCATCTTCACATCCACATGCAACTTTAACCTTTTGCAACAGACAAAAGTTCAGCTGCTGCTTTATACCATGGATGACCTCAGACACCCAGAAAGTGAGGGCTCATCTTTCTCTGCTTTTCAAACATTCCTTTTGCAAACAATGTTATCACCATGTTTCATTGTGTCAGGGTCAGACTAGCACATCCCAATTCCGACACCAACTCTGTCAGGGGAGGACACACAAGAATCAGCGCTTACACACACACACACACACACACACACACACACACACACACACACATATATATAAATAAAATTGTTCAATTATATAGATAATATAATATATATAGATATGTATTATCATCTGTGCATGTGTGTATGTATATATATATTTATATAAATCTATCTATCTATAAATATAAATATAAATATAAATATAAACACACCATTGGTCAAAGTAAAACATCAGTACAGCCCCATCAGGGTGGCTAAAACAGAAAACACTAAAACTACCAACATTTGGTGAGAATGTGGAGCAAATAGATACCTTAATCACTGTTCTTGTGAGTGTAAGTTGGTACAACAAAACTATAAATAATCTATGCCATGAATGGAATTCATGAAATTGTAGGTAAATGCAGAGCTGAGATGGCAGAGATGGCACAAAGGGAGGCTTTGGGGGTACTATCAATGTTCTCTTTATGAGAACATGCAGATTAAATAGATAATTGCTTTTTGGCATTTTTTTGAGCAGTATATTTTAGTTTTTGTATATTTTTATGAAAGTGTGTGCTATTTCACATTACAATGGGTTTAAGAGAAAAATGGAAATGTTGCTCAGTAAATAAAATAAATTATTTAAGAACATCCACATGTTTCTATTTTAGAAGCCAACCTTGTTGAGTGTCTTGAACACACTGTACAACAAAGCTTATAGTATGTTGGTTCTTCATAACGTGGCCACATGTCCCTGTGATGTCACTGAAGCTAACAGTACTGAATTCACATAAAATTAATATTCAGACATTGTCCATAATCTAAATTTACTACACATTTTAAGGCATTATTCCTAATCCTAGAACCCATAATCTAAAAATATTTTCAATTTTCAAGATATCCAAGTTAGATTTCATATTCTTTCATTTATTTAGTCATGTCTTCACAAAATATTTTCAAGCACATGGACATTTTGAGGACTTCCATATTATGTTGGAAGGGATTTGGAACTCCTTGCAAAATATAACAATGCCATGTATACATACTTATATACACGTATGTAGCTATATCTATATATACTTACATATACTTATTAACTACATATTTACATATATATATATACATATATACATATATATATGACAAACTGAAAATAACAATGAGGTCAACATCTCTCTAGATATGAAATAAAATGTAAATAAATACATAGCCTTGAGTGGGGGTTAAAATGATTTAAAAAACAAAACAAAACTGGAATCCTGGATGAGAAACTGGCAGAGAAGTCTTGGTATTCATTTCCTATGTAATTTTATTTCATTTATTTATTTTTTAACTGTTTATTTATTTATTTATTTTTTGAGAGAGATCAAGCATGAGTGGTGGAGGGGCAGAGAGAGAGTGAGAACAGAGGATCCAAAGCAGGCTCTGTGAGGAGAGCAGAGAGCCCGATGTGGGGCTTGAACTCACGAACAGTGAAATCATGACCTCAGCCGAAGTAGGACACTTAACTGACTGAGCCACCCAGGTGCCCCAACTTTCTATGTAATTTTAGAGGAGACAGTCACATGCACTGGGGCCCTGAGCACAGACTGAATTTCTCAGCCCATGTATAAAGACTAAAAACAATGACATACTGCTATTAGGGCTGTAAGCATAATGAAAAATGAAGCTCACAATGATAGAAGAAACAGAGAGAACCATGTATCCTGATCCAGACAAGTTATTCACTAACTTGGGAATTTATTTATTTTCCTTTAAGAAAATAGTCCTTAAATGTCAATATGAAACCTTATTGTCAAGAGGATCCTCACTACACTAATTGAAGGCATCCAGAAAACCACTAGGTACAGTGAGGTGCATTTGGGACAATGAGAAAGAATTATCTGGAGAAAGACAAAGTACACATTGTAGGCCGTGGCAAAAATAATGAACGGAACAGAAAAACAAAACAAAACAAAACAAAAAAAACACTTAGAATTTTAAGAGGCCGATATTCCATTTGCCTGAGATGTACTGAGCAGAAGGTAAAGTGACTGAAAAAGAAGTTAGAGGCGTAGGTAGGGCCACTAAGTCATGTATACTTTTGACTGTCATTTCAAAGCATTTGAGTTTTATATAAACCACAATGGGAAATCATTGGAAGACTGTAAGTAGTAGAGCATCTTAATATGATTTGTTTTAAACTTATTATTCTGACTTCTCTAAGGACAAAAGATCTGATGGGAGAAGCATGAAAGAGAAATGTCAATAATGAGGCTATTTCAGCAGTTAAGGCAAAAAATAATGATGACTTGAAATTGGCTAGTCCTCTAAAAATGGAAAGTAGACAGATTTTGAGAGGGAAAAGTGGCACTGATTGATATTATATATAAAAAGAGAAAAAATGAAAAGGATGACCGGACAATTTTGTTTGGAGAAACTGTAAGGAGAGCTTTAAGTTGGAAATCATTAGCATATACATGTTATATATTGCTGCTGGAATAGATGAGATTACCTATAAAGAATATTTAGCAATGAATGGATAAATATAGTTAACATTTATTGACTATTAGCTGGATTCCAGGAAGGTGCTAAGCACTTTACATGACTTATCTTATTTAATCTTTCCAAGAACTCTGAGAAATAGGTAATGTTATTATACTCCATTTAAAGAACAAAAATCATGATTTTGAAGGGTTATGTAATTATTCCATGGCTACACAGTTAGTAAATGGTGGAGGCTATTTTTAAATCCACACAGTCTGAATCTAGAACCTGTAAACTTAATGGCTATTATTACTGTCTTGGGAAAAAGAAGCACGCCTTGAATCAAGCCTAGAAGAGGTAAGTTTAAAAAGCAAGCAGTGGGGGAGCAGTCTACAAAAGAGACTGGAGAAAAAGAAAGTGTCCTTTTATTAGTAACATAAAGGGAACTAAGAAGGGAGTATGTTCCAAGATGAAAGATCTGGTCACTTTTGAATATTTCTGAGACAAAACCACAAATAACAACTAAATTTTACATTCACTAAAGTTATCGTTAATCTTAAGTACAGTTTTACTAGAGTGTTGAGTGCATGACTTAAGCTGGAGGTCTATGTGGCATCAAAGGGAAAAAAATAGAATATGATACCCTGAGAATGACTGAGGAGAGAGTGGAGAGATGAGAAAATGAGAGAAGAAAGAGAGAAATCCATGATATAGGAATGGGAAGAGAAGAAATTAAAAGAAAAGCCTGGATAGGTAAAGAAAAAAAAAGCGTTGTCCTCTCATGACAGAAGTTGTCCCGTGTGACCAATCTACCTCCAGGTGGTTGGTTGATTGTGCTGAGAAATAGTGTCAGGGGCTTGTCATTGGTCTTGGCTTTTGGCAAGTTAAGTGCTCAGCAATGAAAGTTACCAGATTATTTCCTGAGTCACTTAGTTACATGAAACTCCCTATGAGGACATAGATGTGGTTGAGATAAAGAAACCAAAGGGAAAGGAGTAGGTAGAGGTCATGGGCATCTGGGCCACTGGGTCATGTAACTTACTTATGACTTTAGAATTTGTTTGAACCATTTTATATACTGCTTTCACTTGATGATTATGTACTGCTGTGATCAACCAAATATAGTTTAGTCTATTACAGAACATCTAGATAATGATGGTAATTTGATGGCCAGTGGTTGAGCATTCAGCCTCTATCAGGGACCACAAAAAACCAGAAACTAAGTGAAGCAGTTAAATGTCAACAATAAGAGAGCTTTATTCTAAAACTTAAAAAGATTGTGCTACATTCACCTATAAGTGTCTATCAGGGTTTTATACAGCATTTTGTATCTGCCACACATACTACACCGCCATTGGATCTATTTAGCCACATAGGCTAAGCATTAGAGCAGTCTACAAAGCATTCTGGACCTGTTCCAGAACCTGTCCTTTTCTGAGCCTGATATAGTTCATTTGGGCTGCTATAATAAAAATACCAGAGACTGATGGCTTGTAAACAATGGAAACTAATTTCTCACAGTTCGGGAGGCCACAAGTCCAAGATCACGGTGCCAGCATGCCCGGGTTCTGGCGAAGGCCCTCTTTTGGGTTGTAGACTGCTGACTTCTTATTGTGACCTCACATGGTAAAGGGGGCTAAGAAGCTCTATGGGGTCTTTCATAAAGACACCAATCCCATTCATGAGGGTTCCACCGTCACGACCTAACCATCTATCAAAAGGGCTCATTTTTAATACTATCACATTGGACAGTAGGATTTCAACATATGAATTTTGAGAAGATACAAATATTCAGAAACCCACTCAAAGCTGGAAGTCTTTGGGGTCGTGGTAAATAATATACCCCCTCTGAAGAGTTCCACCAGACAACATGTTTCTTACTTGTGGAATTGTCAGATGAAGAAACTTATCCTTCACCTTGGAAGGGATAACTCAACCTGCCCCAGATCACAGAAGAGGCAGATCTTTGAATTCTTATAGGATTTATTCCCCGCCCTCTTCCATGTATGTGCTGGACCAAAATGTCTAGTAGTGAACCTCTTGTTCACTAATTCCATTCAGCATCATGTCCCCACTGTAATAGATCAGGGTGATATACTGTGTAATGAGTTGGTGACAAAGGCAGGAAAGTTGATTTTGACATGATTGGGATGATTGGAATGCATTGTAGACCTCCCAGCAGACAGCAAACTGCTTTTGATGGTCTTTATTTTTTTTAACTGTTTATTGATTTATTTTGAGAGAGACAGAACACAAGCCAGGAAAGGAGGGGCAGAGAGTGAGGTAGAATTCCAAGGAGGCTCCAATGCTGTCAGCACAGAGCCAGATGCAGGGCTCAAACTCCCAAACGGTGAGATCATGACCTTAGTCGAAATCACTAGTCAGCTGCTTAACTGACTGAGTCACCAGGGTACCCCTTGATGGTCTTTATTAATCAGTAGAGAGAAAACAGCATTTGCCAGACCCATAGCTACCTACTGGAGAGTAGGGAATGTGAAAAGTTGCTTCCAAATGTAGTGCAATAAAACTAAACTTTTACTATACTAATGAATTCAAACAGAACAGAAATGGCTTTTTTTTCACTGTGTGTTGCACTAGCTTTTGGCAATTTTGAATAAATGGGGTTGACTCACTATTTGGGGAGGGTTTCTCAGCCACGTCTGGTTCCTGGGCTAGGATGACTGGATGGCTGGGTTTAGCTTTGACTGAGTACCTGCCTGTATGAAGTCTGGGTTTCCTCATAGCACAATCAGAATTTTATTCAGATTCAGAACGATCAGAATTTTAACATGGTGACTCAGAATTCTAAAAGCAATGTTTTTTGTGTGTGTGTGAGGAAGGCAAAAGCGACATGAGTTCATTTGATTGAGACTTTGGGTGTCACAGTCCCACTTCTTTCGCATTCCATTTGCTAAAAACAAGCCATACATTGTACTATTTACCTGGTGAGGTTTAAAAAGTGAACCCAGAATTTAGTATCTTAAAAAAAAAGATTTGTTACCTCAGTTTCTGTGCATCAAGAATTTGGGTGACTCTGCCTCAAGATAGTTCACATATCTGTAATCAAAGTATCAGCCAGAGCTGCTATCTCATCCAAAGTCTTGACTAAGGGAGGATTTACTTCCAAGATCACTTATATGGTTGACAGCAGGATTCAGTTCCTTACTGCTATTGACCGGAGGGTCGCACTTCGTCCTTGGCTGTTGGCCAGAAATCTCCCTCCATTGGTTGCCATATGTCCCCTCCATTGGGCAACACACACACCAGCTGTGTGTTCATTAGAATAAGAGAGAGAGAAAGCAAGACAGGCCAGGAGGAGAAAAGACAGTTTTCTTGAGAGCCAATCTCAGAAGGGACATTCCAACATTTTTGCCATATTTTATTCATTAGAAGAAAGTCATTAACGGGTACCTGGGTGGTTCAGTTAGTTAAGCATCTGACTTTGGCTTAGGTCATGATCTCATGAGTCATGAGTTCGAGCCCCACATCAGGCTGTGTGCCGTGACTGCAGAACCTGCTTTGGATCCTCTGTCCCCCCTCTCTCTGTCCCTCCCATGTCCTCTCTCTCTCTCTCAAAAAAAAAAAAAAAACATTAAAGAATTTTAAATAAATTAAAAAAAAGGAAGTCATTAAGCCAGCCTAAAATGAAGGGAAGGGGATTCTACAGGGTGTGAATACCATAGCAGGTGTGTGTGTGGGGGTGCTTATTGGGATATATCTTAGAGGATGCCTTCTACAATCCACCCTCTGACCCCCCAATAATTTATATCCCTTCCATATTAAGTATACATTTATGTGTTCTCAAGTTCCCGAAAAATTGTATCACATTATGTCACCAGCTTAAAGTCCAGAATCTCACTATCTGACTTGTATGGAGATATGATGAAGCTCCTCAGATACAGTGCCATAAGTTCAAGACCTCAAGTAAAATTCTTTTCATTCTGTTGCTTTATAAAATTAGAGACAAATTTTGTCACACAAGCACTCATACAGTAGTGGGACAGGCATAGGATAATCCATAGATATTCCAATTCAAAAATTGAAGATATAAGAAGCAAAAAGTAGTCACTGATAAAAATTTTGAAATTCAGCCAAGGCAAATGTTGGCAACTATCTGATTAGGTCTCAAGGCCTGAGAGTAATTCTCCATGGCTCTCTTCTTCTCTGTCTGCGCTTTCTGTTGTGCCTTTTGATTCATACCTCATTTTTCATTAAAGGTAGTACATGTTTGTGGCTAAATAGTATTCTCAGACTGTTTTTTTTTTTGCCTGTAGGATTTTAAAGGTCCAAACAAGCCTTGTCATTTTGTCCCATTTCTGTCCCATGCCACCACGATGTTAGTGTTTTGCTGATATACTTCGCTCAAAAACTTCCTGTGGATACCATTCGAGTTTACGAGACAGAAGTAAAATAACACAAATTTCATTGTCATAAAACTTTCTCTAATTTTGCCTCCTATAGAGGCAGCTGAGGGACAAGTCCCTTTAACTTCTTTATTGGCCAGCTAGGGGTACCATAACAAAATACCACAGAGGAGGTTGCTTAAACAACACAGATTTATTTTCCCATAGTTCTGGAGGCTGGAAGTCCAAGATAAAGGTGTCAGCAAGTTTGGTTTCTCTTGAAGCCTCTCTCTTTGGCTTGCAGACAGCCATCTTGCCTGTGTCCTCACATGGTCTTTTGTCTATGTACATGTGTAACCATGTGTCCTATTCTCCTCTTCTGGTAAGGACACCAGTTATATTGGATCAGGACCCACCCTGTGGCCTCATTTAAACTTGGCCACCTCTTTAAAGGCCTTATCTCCGCAAATAGCCACATTCTGATATACTGGGGGTTAGAACTTCAAGACAGGAGTTTTGAAGGGGACACTATACAGCCCATAACAGCTTCCTATAGACAGATTAGTTTTGTTTGAGAGGACTTATGAGGTGTACCCCATTCTTACACTTTTCCAAGGGCATTTCTGTGATTAAATTTTACTCTGAAGTATCACCCCTGATACATCTGTAGTTTAGGCAGTTTTTCCTTCATCATTAGGTAATATTTTTTTTTTTCTGGCTGTGACCTGGGTTTGAACTTTGCTTAAAAGTTATTTCTTAATTTTAGCATCTTTTGTCATCTAGAAAGATGGAGAATTTTCTAAACCGTCAAGTCCTGGGGCCTCTTTATTTAACTATCCTTCCCTCAATTTATGTCTCTCCTGTCTCATTTTACCATAAGCAGTGAGAAAAAGCTAGGCAGCATCTTCAACATTTTTCTACGAAGTATCCATTTTTCTTTGTGTTCTCCACAATGACTTCAGATGAGAATGTTGCTAACCTTTCAGCCATAAAGTTATAAGGATCATCCTTCCTCCAGTTTCTAATAATCGGCTCAGCACTTCCTTTTCATCTTTAACTGGCTGTATACTCTAAGTCCGATGTCAATTTATTCACTGCAATATAGACCTTTTCTAACATGCTCCTCAAAATCCTTGTAGCCGCCATCACTGAACCAGTTCTAAGCCATTCTCTCCATTTAAAAAATCATTGTGGCCTAACTGGCTGGAGTGGTAGAGAAGTGAGGTCAGGGCTGGAAGAGCAGCTGGAAACTTGCACGTTATATTATGAAAGCAAGAGGGCCACATAAAGGGCTGGATCCCCAGATTTGGATATAACATCTGCCTGTGTCCATGGATGATTCCTAACTGTACATGCATGGGGAAGATTCCTGGTAGCCTAGTGAAAAAGCAGACAGAAAACAGCAAGACTAACCTTTAGAGAAAATACTGCAGTGGGTGAGATGTGTGTTCATTTTTCACCATGTAATTCCTGAGTCTATGAACAACTCAGGCAATAGAAAACTCAAGCGATATCAGCTTAGAGACCAGACCTTGGAACTGCCAGAACAGATGGAAATTTAGAAGGGAGGACTTGGAAATAAGGAAGCCACAAAGAAGATGAGTTTCTAAGAGTGAATATCAACCGCCCAAATCCTTGACTAACCACTAAACTATGCAAGTTTAGGGGAGATCCACAGTGGGGCAAGCAAGAGGGTGGGATGGGGGACGGCAGGAAGCAGTAGCTAGAAGTTCAAGGAAATGAGCAAGATTGTTAGCTGCTGAAAAATGCAGGAAACAATGAGTTTGCTATTTGAGTGCAGGTAAGTTAAATTACTGCCAGAAGAAAATTCCTCAGAAGGTGACAATTTAAATCAAATAACTATTCTGTATTATATATCATCCACAAATTATATCATTTTCAACAAAAAATTGTCATACTTATCAAAAAAATTAAAAGAAAAATTTGCAGCTTGGAGGCTGGCAGGGTAGAGATGGAATGATACAAAAGGTGATGAGAAAGTTTGTGGAAGGTGATTGAATTGTTGACTATCATGATTATGGTAGTAGCTAGGTGGGTGTAAAATTTGTCAAAACTCATCAAAATGTGGGGCGCCTGGGTGGAGCAGTCGGTTAAGCGTCCGACTTCAGCCAGGTCACGATCTCGCGGTCCATGAGTTCGAGCCCCACATCAGGCTCTGGGCTGATGGCTCAGAGCCTGGAGCTTGTTTCCGATTCTGTGTCTCCCTCTCTCTCTGCCCCTCCCCCGTTCATGCTCTGTCTCTCTCTGTCCCAAAAATAAAATAAATGTTGAAAAAAAATTAAAAAAAAAACTCATCAAAATGTATACATAATATGAGTGCAGAAACTATACTTAAAGGACACTGATAAAGGCAAACCAAAAAACAAATAAACAAAAAATAAGTATTAAGAGTAGAAAGTTTTCCCCAAGTTCTACAGATAAGCAAACAAGATCCATTGAAGAAGTAGAAGAGGGAAGTGGTGGTTGGACTTCATTATAATTCATTAACATATACACCTTAACACTTCATCTGTTTTAATTTGTAATGCTCTGAGTATCTGACACTTGGAAACAAAAGCTGATGTTTTCTTATCCTCTCACTTTCTCCATCCTCTGTATGGAAACATTTCCATTTCCTTCCATTCAACTCTGATTTCTTTGATGACTTTTTTTTAATAATTGCTTTTGCATTCTTTAGAACAATGCATGGGCATAGTAATGGCTTGATAAATGTACTTGTGTTGTTTTGCTTGCTTGCATATTGAAAGAATTACGAATGAATAACTAAAGACAACAACTGCTTTCCTTCTGCTTGGGATGTGCTCCCCTCAGTAACACCACAGTGACTCTTTCCATCATTTAGGTATTTTTCTTTTCTTTTCTGTTTTACTTACTTACTTATTTACTTATTATTTTTTTTAATTTTTTTAAATTTTTTTTTCAACGTTTATTTATTTTTGGGACAGAGAGAGACAGAGCATGAACGGGGGAGGGGCAGAGAGAGAGGGAGACACAGAATCAGAAACAGGCTCCAGGCTCTGAGCCATCAGCCCAGAGCCTGATGCGGGGCTCGAACTCACGGACCGCGAGATCGTGACCTGGCTGAAGTCGGACGCTTAACCGACTGCGCCACCCAGGCGCCCCAACTTATTTATTATTTTTTAGAGAGATAGAGAATGCACATGGGAAAGAAGGACAGAGGGAGAGAGAGGGAGAGAGAGAGAGGGAGGGAGGGAGGGAGGGAGAGAGAGAGAGAGAGAGAGAGAGAGAGAGAGAGAGAGAGAGAATTGTAAGCAGGCTCCACACTCGGCACAGAGCTTGATACGGAGCTCAGTCCCACAACCCTAGGATCATGACCTGAGCTGAAATCAAGTCTGGCACTCAACAGCTTGAGCCACCCAGGCGCTCCCCATCATTTAGGTCTTAACACAAATGTAACTTCATCAGAGAGGACTTTTTCTACTCAGTCTTCTTAAGACAGCTCTCCAGTCACTCTTTACAATACCTCTATATTCTGCGTTCTTAATGCTTAGTAGTTTTTACTCTGAATTTTTCTTTTTCTGTCTGGATTTGTTTATAGGTTGTTTCTTCCATTAAAATGTATGCTCTCTGAGGGAAGGGCCTCTTATTTATTCACAACAGCATATCTAGTACCTAGTATAGTATGTGACATATAATAGGTCTCTACATAGTCTGTTTGAGGTGCAGAAGTTGGTCCAGCTTTCCTAAAAGCATACTTTTCTCTTTACCATTCTCTTATTGCCATGCATGTTTACCTTTATACGGTTGAAGAGACTTGGCTTTCTGTCACTCCACAAAATGATGAAATGTAGCTGGGATCAGAGCCTCTCATGGAACCAATGACACATGTTACGTAATTGTTCACCGAGGGGTCTCTACCATTAACTGCGTGAACCTTGCTGTTTGTACATTGTTTAAGCAAATGCACTGAGTGTAACGCCTGACTTTTTGTTGTTGTTCTTTTTCCTTTTGCAGCACATGGTCCTTAAGGGAAGCTAATCTAATTATTCAAGTCAAAATAATTCTTTAAAAAAGTTTTTTTTTTTTACATTTATTTATTTTTGAGAGGCAGAGAGACAGAGCACAAGTGGGGAGGGGCAGAGAGAGAGAAGGAGACAGAATCCAAAGCAGGTTCCAGGCTCTGAGCTGTCAGCACAGAGCCTGATGTGGGGTTCGAACTCACAAACTGTGAGATTATGACCTGAGCCAAAGTTGGACGCTCAACCAACTGAGCCACCCAAGCGCCCCAAGGCAAAATAATTCCTTACAATAAATGAAAACCAAAGTTCTCCCTCCTCCATTGTTCCAAAATATCAGCTTAGCGTTTTAAGCAAATATCTTTAATTGCTGCTGATCAATAAAATATGATTTCTCTGAATATTTTCTGAGCATCTTGGCATCTTTTTTTTTTTAATCTTATGTATTTATTTTGAGTGGGAGAGAGAGAAAGCTTATGCACATGTGTGAGTTGGGGAGGAGCAGAAAGACAGGGAGAGAGAATCCCAAGCAGGCCCTGCACACTGTCAGCATGGAGTCCAATGTGGGACTTGAACCCACAAACTGTGAGATCACGACCTGAGCTGAAACCAAGAGTCAGATGCTTAACCAACTGAGACACCCAGGTGCCCCCTTAGTATCATTAAATCAGGATTATTTCTCTGCTTGATTTCAACAGGTCAGAAGTACTTTTTCTCATATATAACACAGGTTTTATATGAAATCCCATCTGCTATGGCCTGATTATTTGTATTCCCCTAAAATCCATATGTTGAAGATTTAATTCCCAGTGTGATGGTACTTTGAGGCTGGGCCTTTGTGAAGTGACTGGGTCATGAGGATGAAGCCTTCATGAATGGGGTTAGTGCCCTTATCAAAGAGGCCAGAAAGCTGCCTTGCCCCTTCACCATGTGAGGTTACAGCAAAAAGAGGCCTCACCAGAAAGCTAATCTTCCAGCACTTTGATCTTGGATGTCCCAGTATCCAGAACTGTGAGAAATAAATGTTTGTTGTTTATGAGCCAGGCAGTCAATGGTATTTCTATATAGCAGCCAGGAAGGTCTACAACATTCTCTCTACCATATATATTCTTAATTATTTTGAACTTACAACTATTCTTCCTTAGTCTGACAGCTCTTACTCTACTCTGTACATTTTCATATTTGGTTTTATCCTGTTCTGTGTTAGTCTGTAACCTTTGTCTCCACAAATTTCAAAATAAAAGAGAGAATACTAATGAATTTCTCTTGAATCCTACACAGCAACTAGCACAATTAGTCATGGATACATCGCTAATGGATACATGTGTTTTTTAATGCAAAATTGCTACAACATTAATTCGTTCCAGGGGTACAATATAACAATTGGATATGTATATATTGTGAAATTATCATCACGGTAAGTCTAGTTAATACCCATCACCATACATAGTTATAAATTATCTTTTTCTTGTGACTGTGAACTTTTAAGATCTACCATCTGCAACTTTCATATGCAACACTGTATTATTAACTATAGTCGCCATGCTGTACATTACAGCCCATGACTTATTTTATAACTGAAGTTTTGTATCCTTTGACCCTCTTCATCTATGTCAACCCTGCAACCCTCACCCATCTTGAAACTTCCATCTTAAGCAAACACCAGTCTGTTCTCTGTATCTATGAGCTTTTTGTTTGTTTGTTCCTTTGTTTCGTTTTGTGTATATTCCACATATAAATGAGATCATACAATATTTGTCTTTGTCTGGCTTATTTCACTTAGCATAATGTCCTCAAGGTCTATTCATGTTGTTACAAATGGTAAGATTTCCTTCCTTTTTATGGATAATAGTATTATTCCATTGTATATGTATACCATACTGTCTTTATCCATTCATCCATTAATGGACATTTAGGTTGTTTTCATATCTTTCCTATTGTAAATTATGCTACATGAAATAAGGGGGTGCATATATCTTTTCAATATATATATTTTTAAATTTTTAATGTTTATTTTTGAGAGAGAGAGAGACAGAGTGCGCTCCAGTGGGTAAGCAGCAGAGAGAGATGGAGACACAGAATCCGAAGCAGGCTCCAGGCTCTGTGCTGTCAACACAGAGCCCAACAGGGGCTCAAACTCACGAACTGTGAGATCATGAACTGAGCCAGTCAGATACTTAACCAACTGAGCCACACAGGCGCCCCTGCATATATGTTTTCAAATTAGTACTTTTGTTTTCTTCAGATAAAAACACAGTAGTGGAATTGCTGGATCAATGTAGTTTTTATTTTTTGAGGAACCTCCATACTGTTTTCCATGGTGGCTGCACCAATTTACATTCCCACCAACTGTGCACAAGGGTTCCCTTTTCTGCGCATCCTCACCAAACACTTGTTATTTCTTGTCTTTTTGATAGTAGCCCCTCTAGTGGGTGTGAGGTAATATCTCATTGTGGTTTTGATTTGCATTTTCCTGATAATTAGTGATGCTGACCATCTTTGTATGTGCCTGTTGGCCACCTGTATGTCTTCTTTGGAAAAATAACTATTCAGATATTCTTCCCATTTCTAAATCAGATTTTTGTCCTATAGAGTTGTATGAGTTCTTTATTTATTTTAGTAGGATTCCCTTATCAGATATATGTTTTGCAAATATTTTCTACTGTTCAGTAGGTTGCCTTTTCATTTCTTTGTTTTCTTTGTTGTGCGGAAGCTTGTTTATTTTTACTTTTGAAGTCAGACCCCAAAAATTATAGATAAAGCCAATGTCAAGGAAGTTACTGCCTATGTTTTCTTCTGTGAGTTTTATAATTTCAGGTATTATATTCAAGTCTTTAATCCACTTTGAATTAATTTTTGTGTATAGTTTAAGATAGTGGTCCAGTTTTCATTCATTTGCATGTGGCTGTCCAGTTTTCCCAACACGCTTTATTGAAAAGACTCTTTCCCCATTGTGTATTCTTGTCTCCTTTGTCATAAATTATTTGATCATATATTTGGGGATGTAGTTCTGAGCTCTCTATTCTGTTCTACTGACCTATGTGTCTGTTTTTATGCCAATACCATACTGTTTTGATTACTATGGCTTTTTAGTATAGTTTGAAATTAGGCAATGTGATTCCTCTAGCTCTTTCTCCTTACTCAAGAGTACCTTGGCTATTTGGGGTCTTTTGTGATTCCACACAGATTTTAGAATTGTTTGTTCGCAGTGTGGAGGTTCCTCAAAAAATTAAAAAATAGAGCTACCCTATGACCCAGCAATAGCACTGCTAGGAATTTACCCAAGGGATACAGGAGTGCTGATGTATAGGGGCCCATGTACCCCAATGTTTATAGCAGCACTTTCAACAATAGCCAAATTATGGAAAGAGACTAAATGTCCATCAGCTAATGAATGGATTAAGAAGATGTGGTTTATATATTCAATGAAATACTACCGGGCAATGAGAAACAATGAAATCATGCCATTCGCAGCAACATGGATGGAACTGGAAGATATTATGTGGAGGGAAATAAATCAGTCAAGAAGGACAGATATCATATGTCTCACTCATAAGTGGATCTTGAGAAACTTAACAGAAGACCATGGGGGGAAGGAAAGGGGAAAAAATAGTTACAAACAGAGAGGGAGGGAGGCAAACCACAAGAGACTCTTATATACAGAGGACAAACTGAGGGAGTTGGGGAGGTGGGGGAGAAGGGAAAATGGGAGATGGGCATTGAGGAGGGCACTTGTTGGGATGAGCACTGGGTGTTGGTATGTAAGCCAATTTGACAATATTATATTCATAAAAAAAGAACTGTTTGCTCTGTTTCTGTGAAAAATGCCATTGGAATTTTGATAGGGATTGCACTGTATCTGTAGATTTCCTTGGGTGGTATAGGCATTCTGACAATAGTAATTATTCAGTCATCGAGCACAGAGTATCTTTTCATTTATTTGTGTCTTTTTCATTTTCTCTCATTAATGTCATGATTCTCACTGTACAGGCTTTCACCTTCTTGGTTAAATTTATTCTTAGGTACTTTCATTTTTGATAAACTTGTAAATAGGATTGTTTTATTTTCTTTTTCTGAGAGTTTATTATAGTTCTGATATAGTTTTGATAGTTCTGATCATTCTGTTTCTGATAGTTTTGGATGTATGCTTATTGATTGATTGATTATGACTTTTTTAGAACTTTCATTCTGTCACTGTGATGGAGGAAAAGTTCACAAAATGTTTTCAGTCCGGGAACGTGAACATTTTAGTTGTTAATATGTATTTGGTTGTTTCCTAAAATGTCAGCGCAGGTTTGAAAATCTCTGCTGAGTATATGTGTGTCACAACATATTATATTCATGCCTTGTGATTAGAGAAGGTCAAAATCTATGGTAACCGCATGCTAATAACTCCAGGACCTCACTTCACTCAGACTGGATGTTCTCCTCCTCAGCAGCAAGCCATCTCACACACCTGAGTAGCGAGAATGATCTGGATGCAAAAATTGCTCAACGCTTGGCTTTGTAGGGTTGATTCAATTGATTACCATATGTGGGTGATTAATTCATGAGTTTTTAAATATATGCTCACTTTCTTCCAGGCTCTGTGCCAAATATTTGGTTAGGAGTTTTTCTCATGAAACGTGATTTTTTTATGGTGTCCCTTGTGCTGGGAATATACTCCCTCAAATATTTCTCTAACTTATCCTTACCTTCTACACTCAACACTCAGCCCAAGAGTCCCTTTATCACTATAACCTTTCTGATCCTTTGGTCTGAATTATATGTTTTCTATTTTCTCCTCTTCTCTGTCCCGTTCTTCCTGTGATTATGCTAATATATATTTGCCACATTAACTTGTCTATTTTCCTTCATAAAAGTGAAAACTAAATTAAGTATTAACTGAGGAAGAAGGATAATTGGTAAATTGCATTTTTGCTCTGAACCAATTGGAAGGTGAAAGAAATAGGTAAGCTTCTATGTATTGCTCTTTGGCTCAATTCTACCCACTTGCTATGTAGCCATCATGAATCAAGGGGGAAAAATAAATTAAATGGGTTTTTTTCAGGCAATATTTTAAAAGTGGATTTTTTTTTCAGGCAACATTTTAAAAGCTGTTATTTGTTGCTTGGTGCAAATATTACCTTCATGTTGGTGTTTCAACTACTGCTTATTGTGATTCTTGCCACTTTTTGGGGTTTGATATGTACACAAACATCACAGAAATGAGATCTACTGAGATATTTTGGGAATTAGATTCTTCTCATTTTTTTCTAGCCTCAACATGTTGGGGCTAGAAATATTCAAGAATGCGTAAGTCTCATGTTAATTGAGAATGAGATGAGCATCTAGGAGGCTATTTAACAGATGAGGAAATGTAGGCTGACAGGCTGGGGACCTAATCCAGGGCAGCTCTATGCCCACATCTCATTGCTTAACTGACAGCTGTCTACCCTCCCCACATTCACTAGAGGTGTTCTAACAGGGTAAACAAACAAGAGAGAAGACCTATTCCTGCAGGAACAGTGATTGTGTTAATAGGAACCATCATGTCTAATTACCTCATTACAGTGTCTTAGCCTCTTTTCAAACATTGGCTTCAGTAGCGGGCGATGGTGAAGTTCAGAAATCAGTGATTGAAGTTGACTCCACCACCTGATATAAAAACATTTCCTTCACTGAAATGCATCTTCCTCTGCCTTGTAATACTGGAGTTGATTCATGGCAATACACTTCTGTTCTTATTCATTACTGCTGAAGAACGCAATCACTTTTCCTTTTAACTTTGCCATTTTTGCCAAAAGTGGGAATAAAATACAAACATGAGACTGGGGACAAAACCTTAGGGACAGATATGCGTCTTTACATTCTTTAAGACAGATCCATTCATCTGGTGTATATTCATATTTGGGGATGTTATGGAAAACAAATATTGGAACGACTATTTTGAAATAGGAAGGCACTCCTCCATGGTCTCCTTTGGACTTCGTCCTTCTTTTCGGTTTATAAATGCGTTTATTGTCTTTTACACTGACTTTGCAAGTAGTAAGTGACAGTGTCCTGTGCCAAGTGCCACCAGGGGATTTATTAGCTGCTCAGTGAAGCTTTGCAGCTTAGTTTTTTGTGTCATCCTGAGAATGTTCAATTGCAACTTAAAAATAAAAGTGATATAACCTTTTTGGAGAACAGTGTGTCAAAAATCGGCAAAATACTTTCATGAAAAATTGCTGCACTCAATATGTGCTTATTGCTGCAATCACAATCAAAATTTTCACTGAAAATCCATTGTAGGCAATAAATACACCTGGTGGTGTCATGAATGAGCACTCACAGCTTTACACGAAGCACTGATTTTTTCTCACACTATGTCACCAAGGAGATTTAAAGGGCAATGATTGTATATGTGTATTTTGTGGTGTGTGTGTGAGTGTGTGTGTGTGTGTGTGTGTGTGTGTGTGTGTGTGTGTGTTGGAGGATTATTTTGGGAAGTTTTATGCACTTCCACAAGCTAGCATTTCCACATATGGGAAAACTACATAGAACTGACTGGTAAAAGCTCTGGGAGGCTCTGCTAGTGTGAAATGCCTTTCTTTGTCTTCCTACTTTCTCCATTTAAATTCCATTTCACTAGGTTTCAGCGGCTACTGAGTAATTGTAGTAAAATTTGGTGATGTAAGAATCTCTCTGAATGTGGGCGATATATCTTATTCATCTTTCAGTCACATCTAGCTCAGTAGATCATCAATAACTCAACTATGAGTAAGCTAGACCAGTACGATTATTGTAAAGAGGCAAGTATGGCCTAGAGGTAGCAATGATTCCTTTGCATTGTTCACCGTTGAATATTTGATATAACTCAGTCAACCAAGCACTGACGAGAAGAAAAAAAAATTCTTTTTTTAATAGAACACTTATATTCACGTATGAATCCTCTGAAGCCTGAGAGTAAAGAAAACACTGTACAGAAATTCAGTCAAACTCCTTCCCTCTCCTCTAGCTGCCATTCAGCAAGGGGGACTGTTGGATGGTTATGTTTCTGCAGGATGTGGTAGTTTACTCATCATATCATTATAAATAAATATATCATGAACACTTTAGATGTGCATACTCAACAAATCTGTTCATAAAGTTACTTGTATTTTTTTTATTTAAAAAAAATTTTTTTAACATTTATTCATTTTTGAAAGGCAGAGACAGAGCGCAAATGGGGGAGAGGCAGAGAGAGAGGGAGACACAGAAACAGAAGTAGGCTCCAGGCTCCAAGCTCCGAGCTATCAGCACAGAGCCCAACGCGGGGCTCGAACTCACAGACCGCGAGATAATGACCTGAGCTGAAGTTGGCCATTTAACCGACTGAGCCACCCAGGCGCCCCAAGTTGTATTTTTAACCAACTGATAGGCTTAGCAATGTTTCATTATTTTCTTCATTAGTAATTAGACTATAGTGGTGCCTGGGTGGTTCAGTCAGTTAAGCGTCAGATTTTGGCTCAGGTCATGATCTCAAGGTTAGTGGGTTCAAGCCCCGCATTGGGCTCTTGGCTGTCAGCACAGAGCCTGCTTCAGATCCTGTGTCTCCCTCACTCTCTGCCCCTCCCCCACTTACTCTTTCTCTCTCGCTCTCTCTCTCTCAAAAATAGGCATTAAAAAAAAATCATTAGGCTATGAACACAAGTGTGCCCCCAAAGGTTTTCTGTCTTCACCAAAATTTATTCTAATTTTCACTAATTTCTCTGATGGTGTGTATAGCTATATAATTCTATCTTTTAATAACTGAGATAATGTGTTCAAATTGATCTTCATTAAGGGGCACTTCGACTATGTAACTGGTGCCTTTAAAAATTAGGATCCTCAGCTTTCTTTGAGGATTCTTTAACATTCTGTTTGGCCAAATGTAGTCTTTCTCTCCAATCCATATGAGAAGGTTGCACATCTCATCTTAATTTTTATTCTAAAACCTGAAAACTTACAACAGATATCAACTGAATCCCAGTAGTGTAAGCGTTGTGTTTTAATAATGTCACAAACAGTTCCACAAGCCAGGGCTTGAGTGTAGCACGTGTAAAATACAGCCCTTGCAATGTGCCTCCCTCTCACTCCCATTCCTATAAGTACATTCATTTTGCCAGTTGTCTGCCTCACCCCACTAGTTGATAAAGCCTGAAAATTAAAAATTGCACTTGTCTCCTCCATTTCCATCACTCCTTGGAGCCCATCAATAAGGCCCACAATTTTATCTTCAAAATATTTGCAAATAAGTCCATCTTCCATATCTCACTTTCTAATAGGCTCTTGTCCCAGCCACTATCTGCATGTATTCCTACTATAGATATCACTTCCTTATCTGGTCTCTCTGCTGCGATTATTACATTACTTCTTCCTCGTTTTGTAGACAGCAGCTGAAATGATATACTTTTAAACAGAAATCATTATCGTATTGAAACCACACTTGAAACCCTTTAATAGTTTCCTACCTCATTTAAAAGACACATATTTTAATTTTGCCTGGGAGGCATTTACACGATGATGCTTGATCTTCAGAAAATTCTCAAATATTTGTTCAATGAATGAAAACATTTTGTTGACTAACTTTATGAAAGAAAACAAAAAAAGTTAAATTATTTGACAGAAGAAACTAAATCCATGCCAAGTAAAGCACAGCCTGGTGTTAATTTAAACTCAACGCATACTGCAAATTTAAAAAACAAACCTAAGGACTGACAGTTAAATCATTTGGATTGAATATATGAATTGATTTTTTCCCCTTAAATGATATTGAATGAAAAGAAAAGCTAGAAACAAGAAAGGAAAAAATAACAGTTGTAAAAAAAAAATACAGGAAAAGGATATGACAATAATGATTTGGAAGCCAAAAAAGCAAATGGATGATAATAACGGACTTGGATGTCCCAGAACACTGATGTGGAAGCCTGCAAGGGGTGAAACTACAAGAAGCAAGTTATTTTCGTCACAAATTCTCAGAAATTACAACTTTTAGTGTGTAAAGGCAGGGTTCAGAGTGAAGCTAAAATCAGAAGGGCTAATTAAAAGTGCATGTAAAAAGCAGTTCGATAATGTCAGATTCTTCTGGGAAAAGACTGATGTTTAACTCCTGGACAGGAGAACCTGAAAAGTTTCAGGGAAACAAAGCAAAGCTGAGGAAATCCTGACTTGTTCTACTAGCAAATGAATGTGAATAAATAGAAACCTGCATACTTAATAGCAAGGCTTCCAAATCCCTACTTCCACTCTGCTTCCTGAAAGCTGGCACTCAGGGTATAGCTTTCCTGTTCCCAATCTGCCAATCCCAGAACACTACTGTAAAATTATTTTCTGGTAAAACAAAATAGCCCGAGGGAAGGAACAATTATTATTACTATTATTATTATTATTATTATTATTATTATTTTCTTTATTTCCTTATCTTTCTTTTATTTTAATTTTTTAACATTTATTTTTAAGACACAGAGAGAGACAGAGCATGAGCAGGGGAGGGGGAGACAAAGAGAGGGAGACACAGAATCTGAAGCAGCCTCCAGGCTCTGAGCTGTCAGCACAGAGCCCAAAGAGGGGTTCTAAGTCACAAACTGCAAGACCATGACCTGAGCTGAAGTTGGACGTTCAACTGAACCACCCAGGCGCCCCTCCTTATCTTTCTTATACAAGATCTAGCATACTAGATACGCTCTTTTGCACTGTGTTCTTTTCACTCCCTGTTACTTCATAGAGGTCTTCATTCAGTCTCATAAATTCATAGTATTCTATTATGTGTATTGTGCATTTATTCAATCATTGTCTTATGTATGGGCATTTAGTTTTTTTCTCCCCAATAACTTAAGTGACACTACAGTGAAAGTCTTTGTAGAAATGTAGTTTTTGTTGTTGTTGTTGTTGTTGTTGTTGTTGTCTTTTCATTGGTGCTGTCTCTCAGTGAATCCCCAGGAGTGGGGTTGAGGGATCAAAAGGTAAAAGCCTATGTTGCGCGAATTTATATGTCCATGCAGTCTTTTTAAAGAAACTTTTTATTTTAGAATAGCTTTAGTTTTCAGAAAAATTGTGAAGTTAGTGCAGAGATTCCCATGTAGCCAGCATGGTTTCCTCTATCATTCTTATGCTGGTATGACACTTTTGTTACAATGCATGAACAAATATTGATATGTTGCTACTAACTAAAGCCTGTACTTCATTCAGATTTCTTCATTTTCACTTAATGTTTTTTTTTTTTTTCCGTTTCAAGATTCCATCCAGGATACCGCCTGTGCTTAGTCAACATGTGTCCTTAACTCCTCCTGCCCATGACTGCTTCTCAGATTTTGTTTGTTTTTGATAAGTTGGGCAGGTTTGATGAGTACTTGTCAAAAGTTCTGTAGAATGTCCCTCAGCTGGGCCTTGTCTAACGTGCTTCTCCAAAGTAGAACAGGCATATGGTTTTTGGAGGAAGACCACAAAAATGAAGTGCCATTTTCATCACAATGTACCAAGTGTATATACTACCAACAGGAGTTACTGGTATAGTGAACTTTGGTCACCTCCCTAAGACAGTAACTGTCGGCTCTCTCCAGTGTAAAGATACTCTTTTTTCATCTTTCCATACTTTAGCCCCTTGGAAGGAAGTCACTGTGTGCACGCAGCCCACATTTAAGGAGTGAGGAGGTATGTTCCACCTCCTTGAAAGTAGAGTCAAGGTAAATTATTTCAAATTGTTCTGCATGGGAGATTTACCTATTTTTCCCATTTATTTTATTGAGTAATTTATTTCTATCAATATGGATTCATGGATTTTTTTGTACTTTGGCTTACAATCCAATAGTAGTTTAATTATTTTGTCACTCAAGTAGTTGGAATTTTGGCCACTGGGAGCTCTTTCACTTGGCTCCTGTGTCCCTCTCACATATATCCGTCACTGTGCAGTACATGTGTGTATTTTAAATACTTCACTTTTCAGCACTACAAGATGCTCCTGGTTCGTCCTCTTTATATCCTGCTGGAAGCCGAGCTATCCCATCCTGAGTGGCAAAGCCTGGGCTGTGGACGGATTGGTGACTGCAAGGCGGCCCGCCGACAGTGAAGCTTCTTGTACTCCCACTTTTAGGTAATTTGGCCTTAAAACTACCTGGGGTATTGTCTGTTGGGGAATTGCCCTTGACAGGCCCTCTGGGTAAAGAACCATTAGGAAAGAAAATAAGGTTGTGCAAGAAATTGTGCGGCCTTACATTTAGCCCTTGCCATCCTCTATGGAGACTCCTCTACTTACAGGAAGGATAGCCTCATACCTTTGCCAGCAAAGAGGGCCTGTAAAGAAGAGACCTATGGATTTGAAAGCCCCATTCCAGCAACTAAGGAGTGTATCTCTGGGCACAGGTGACTTCAACCCCTAGGCCCACCCGGCCCCCTGGAGGCATTCCAGATGATGACTGAACCTAGTCGGTTAAGGTACAGAATGGTTCATTGGTTCCTAGGTGCACTGTCTCTCTGAGAATGTATGAGGCATGGGTTTCTAAGGCCTTTTCAGTCCCTTTCTGGCACCTCGGACCGAGGCAAACACATTGTTCTTCTGGCCTCATGTGGTTAGGAGGTCACGTCCCTGTAACTGTTCCACTTGAGGTGTTGAGAAATGGAGGGCCTTTCACGAGAACAGCAAAGCAAATGCTCTGTAGATTATAGATAAACGCAGATGCATAATGGAATAATGTAAGAAATTAATCTATAATCAAAGGGTATGCGGGAAAGTTAGGGGAAAATCACCATGTTATTTCTTAAAGGTTGTTTATACGTAGGAACATTTTCAAAATTAGATAGTTAGAAAAACATAGATGACGTATGCTACAAGGAAATCACTAGCATATATAATGCCACGTTTACTGCAATAAATTAGCCAGTTCAACACACTGCTGTTGTCTGTGTCCATTTTTATTTTAGTTTTAGTTTGTTATTTTAGTTTTTTTATTTTCCAGTTTTTTATTTTAGTTTTATTTTATTTTCACCGACGCCGTTCTTCCTTTGGGAACCCCTGGACCTGCTGGACCTGGACTCTGGCAATATCCTGCTTCAGACATAGACTCAGCCATTTCTGTTAGGACTCAGTTCCCTTTTTCCAGATAACAGTATTAAAAACAAAATCTGGGCTCTAGGTATACTTGTTTCTAATGGAATACTTCCATCAATTTCTTCTCAGCTCTCTCAGCTGACAGAACAAGGATATATATGTGTGTGTACTAATATATATATATATATATATATATATACACATATATATATATATATATCTCCATCTATGTTCATATTAAGCTAAACATGAGTTCCTATTAATTTGTCTAAATCTAACCCATTACCACTGGATCATTCTACCCTACTCAGCAGCGAGAAAGCTGGCTCCCCCCATCCACCATTAATTTATTTAATGTTACATTCATTCACACACACACACACACACACACACACACACACACAAACACACACACACACACACTCTGGTTTTATAATTGTTAACCCATATTCCTGTTCAAACAAGTACATCAGCTACTGTACAGAACTTATGTTCGTTCATTTTGCCTTTATTCTTAGAGATTCTGCTCATTTCCAAAGACACTTAGGTCTTCACTTCAACCCCTAGGTCCTTCAGTGAGTTGTTTCACACACAAATAATCCAATGAGATTCTTTCGTCTCATTCTGCATTCTATCCTGTGATAAATTAAGTCTCCAAATAATTTTTTTTAATTTGAACACATTAAAGTTCACTCCTTGTGTAAATTCTATAGGTTTTGAACAAATTCATAATGTCAAGTATCCACCAACACAGTATCATAAAAAAAATTAGTTTCATTGTCCTAAAAATCTCATGTGCTTCTCCTATTCAAGCCCTCCCCACTCTGACTCCTGGCAGCCACCAATATATCTTCTCAATAGGTTGGTCTTTCCTAGGATGACATTTAATGGAATCATTAAATTTATACACTGTTTTTTTCACTTAGGAATAAGAGTCATCCAACCATTTTCACTTTTGTTGCTCATTATTTTTACTTCTTTTTACAATTTTTTTAAACATTTATTCATTTTTGAGACACAGAGTGTGAGTGGGGACGGGGTGGGGGGAGAGGGCAGAGAGAGAGAGGGAGACACAGAATCTGAAGCAGACTCCAGGCTCAGAGTTGTCAGCAACAGAGCCTGACACAGGGCTCAAACTCATGAACCGCAAGATCTTGACTTGAGCTGAAGTCAGACACTAACCAACTGAGCCACCCAGGTGCCCCTCATTAGTTTTACTTCTAAATAATATTCCATTATATGGATGTTCCGCAGTTTTTTCATCCATACACCCATTGAAATACACCTTGGTTTTTGCTACTTTTTGTTAATTATGAAGAAATCTGCTTTAAGCATTTATGTATATGCTTTTGTGTACGTAAGTCTTATAATTAGTTGGAAGGAGCAGGATTGCTGGATAATGTGGCAAGATTTTGTCAAGCTGTGTTAAGAAACTGTCAAACTACCTTCAAAAGTGATTGCATCATTTTATGCTTACACCAGCAATGAAAAAGTTCCTGTGCTCCTTATCGTCTCCAGCAAGTGGTATTGTCAGTTAGTTTTGCATTTTAGCCATTCTATAGGAATGGCTACAAAACAGAAAGCAGAGCAATGTGGAGGAAACAGAAATAGAACAAAGGAGCATTTTAAAATTTGAATTAATATTCTTAGAGAAATGAGAGATGTTGAGACCATGAAATAGAAACAGAATCCATAAAAAGGACATTCATAAAACAAGGAAGTGCTTTGAAATTTAAAATGTGATAGCAAAGGTATAAAATTTACACAGAAAAGTTAGAAATGAGTGTACTTATGAAAAAATGAGGGGGGAGGGAGTCAAGATATAACCAAGAAATAAAAGATAAGGAAATTAAGTAGTCAATTCAAGATGCCCACCACCTTGGGCAGAACGAACAAGGAATGAACAAAGTAAGGGGAAGGAAACATTTTTTCTCAGAAATTATAAACTAAAAAGCCTAGATTTGAAAAACACCAGTTTTCCAGAAAAAAAAAAACAAAACAAAACATAGGGTAACTCTAATAAATTAAAGAGACTTATATTGTTGTGAAATTTCAGAGCGCCAGGGATAAAGAGGAACTGTATAATATTAAATTCTTATAGAGAGAAAAATGGGACTATAAAAATATAAGAATCAGTGGGGCACCTGGGCGGCTCAATTGATTAAGTGTTCAACTCTTAGATTTTGGCTCAGGTCATGATTTCAAGGTTTGCCAGTTTGAGTCCCATGTCAGGCTCTGCACTGACAAAATGGAGCCTGCTTGGGATTCTGTCTCCTGCTCTCTCTGCCTCTTCCCTGCTCATGCCCATGCATGCTCTCTGTCTCTCTCCCTTTCAAAAATAAATAAATACATAGTTAAAAATATATTTGGGAATCAAAACATATGGTGTTGGTCTCCCTAAGGGTAGTACCAGCGTATACCACAGTTTTGAGGGAAATACTATTTTAAAGCTAGAATACGATGCCCAATTAAACTATGCTTACTCTGTACCATTGAACCACATTGTCACTTCAGATTTGTTACTTATCTCCGGTGTAGTACTGTCAATTTCTCTTTCCACAGTTACAGGATCGATCCAAATTTATTCTTTTTGTTACTATAGACCGCGCCTTTTGTGCATGGAGTTTGTTATTTCTATTTGTGTTTTCATGTCCTTTGATTTCTATTTCTATCTGTGTCCAAAATTCTGTTGCACACATTTACTCATTTCTATGCTTCTGGTGCCTGGAATAGTGCCCCACTTAACACATACTTAATGGATTAATAAATATCTTACTGAATACAGAGCTACAGCTCTCCTGTGTGTTTCTCTTCCAGTGGGATCAGATGTTTGAATCTCCTTTTTCTGAAACCAGGCTATAAATTTCTAAGAAGGGAAGGAAAAATATCTTCTAGCCTCAGCATTCCATCACTGCTCTTTTAAAGATGTTGCCTTTATGTTTACTTCATGATGATTACTACCCATACCCACACTACCAAGGGCCTGTTTGAAACACAGGGCTGAGCTTTGTTCTCTAACTGCTCATGCCTGTCACAGGTAGCTTACTCATTTCTCCCAATTTCTTGTTACTCCCTGTTTTGTGCTTGGATCACAGACTCCAGACACCTAAAATCAATAAACAAAACACTTATTCTCAGAAATATTGTGAATATTGGGGCGCCTGTGTGGCTCAGTCAGTTAAGCATCCAACTTCGGCCCAGGTCAGAATCTCGCAGTCTGTGTGGGTTTGAGCCCTGCGTTGGGCTTTGTGCTGACAGCTCAGAGCCTGGAGCCTGCTTCGGATTCCATGTCTCCTCTCTCTCTGCTCCCCCCACCCCCCCAACCCCCTCTCGTGCTCTCTGTCTCTGTCTCTCTCTCTCAAAAGTAATAAGCATTTATAAATAAAGAAATATCCTGAATATTGCTGTCTTATTTGTTCAGAATACGTCTGCACATGCACCAATGTGTTGCATTCTCATGGAAAATCTGGCTAAGGAAGGGGTTCCTTGGGGACAGGCATGGAAGGGAGGGAATTTTTGCTGGAAGTCATCACAGAGCAATAGTATCCCTTTATGTTTGCGTACAAAATGAGATAAAATTTGGGCCCCAGTGTATCATTTCCCAACTGAAAGTAAAAGTTATGAAGAGGTGAGAAATTGTGAGGTGGATGGTACGGTACACACTGATTTCCTTCACAGTCCTTTACTTGGAATATGTACATTGTTTCCTTGGTGGTGGTAATACCTAAGGAGATGGCCACGTCACCCTCTTTCCAACCTTATTTTAGTACCTGAATACACAGAGCACACTCTGCGTCCGGGCATTTCTCTGGGCTTTGTAGCCATTTTCTCTCCTCCAGTTGGGGGTGGCCCCTTCACACAAAGCTCTGGCCTTAAATTCTTCTTTCATTTCAGTTTCTCTCTTGGACCTTAGCCCTTCTAGGTACTAGGAAAGTGAGAGATTGTTACCTCTTACTTTTGATTTCTTTTTTTCTAGTAGGGAGAAAAAAAGGAATAGCAATGATATTTTTGTCAAGGCTTTTGGTGAAAAGTTTTTTAAAGCAAAAATATTCTTCTTTAAAGACATTAGAAAATATGGAAAATTGTCACCATTTAGGAAAAAAAAAAACTACCAGTAATTTCTGTAAGATATAAACTTTAGTGCTTAAAGAGATAAACTAAAGATGGCACCAACAATTTATTCCACCTCCAGGGGAAGCAAAACAGTATTTTCTGTTAGAATAGAAATACTTCTGGCATAATCCCAGCAACGTCTCCAAATCTAAAGCGGGTAAAGAAGACATGGGAAGTCCATGGATCTATTATGGACTGAACTGTGTTGTCTCAAACTTTATGTTTTGAAGCCCTAACCCCCAATGGTACTGTATTTGCCAATGAACCCTTTAAAGAGGTAACTATGTTTAAATGATAGAAATTTAGGAGCTCCAATGTGATAGGACTGGTGTCCTCATATGAGGAGGAAAGGACACCAGGGATTTGTGCACACAGAGAAAAGGCCATGTGATGACACAGCAAGAAGGTAGCTACCTGCAAGTCAAGGAGACAGGCTTTAGAAGAAACTAAATGTTCTGACACTTTCATCTTGGGCTTCTGGCCTTCAGAAATTATGAGAAATATAAGTTTCTTATTAAAGATTATTACATAATGAGAGAGAAAGAAAAGAGGGACGAGAGAGGAAGGAAGAATTTAAGAAATAAAAGAGAGAGAGGAAGGAAGGAAGGAAGGAAGGAAGGAAGGAAGGAAGGAAGGAAGGAAAGAAAGAAAGAAAGAAAGAAAGAAAGAAAGAAAGAAAGAGAAAGAAAGAAAGAAAGAAAGAAAGAAAGAAAATGGAAGGAAGAACTCACACCCCCTCATTAAAATATAAATAAAATAAACTGTCACAGACTCTTAACAACCACAGCAAGGATCCTGTGATTTATCTATTTACATGTTCCAGTTACCTTTGTTTTATTCCTTTACTTTCACTATCCCTACTCTTCATTTCATTAAGATCTTTAAGACAGTTATTACAGTTACTGTTCGCAAATTTGTGGTTTTCCATTGTTCCATTCCTATGGGACTTCTTATCCCAGTACATCCCTGGATCTATTCTGGCCAAAGTCACCCAACTTCCAACACACCAATCCAATGTCCCTTGTCTTTTCTTAGCCTGCTCTCCCCATCAATACACTTGACTCCAGGGGCGCCTGGGTGGCGCAGTCGGTTAAGCGTCCGACTTCAGCCAGGTCACGATCTTGCAGTCCGTGAGTTCGAGCCCCGCGTCAGGCTCTGGGCTGATGGCTCAGAGCCTGGAGCCTGTTTCCGATTCTGTGTCTCCCTCTCTCTCTGCCTCTCCCCCGTTCATGCTCTGTCTGTCTCTGTCCCAAAAATAAATAAATGTTGAAAAAAAAATTAAAAAAAAAATACACTTGACTCTGTAGCAACCTCTTTTTTTTTTTATAAATTCTATGAATTTTAGACATTTTATAAAATATGTATCTCTTATCTATGCCTTAGAATCTCTTGAGGAGGCAATATCCAAACTTTATGAGTTACCATGCTCCTCTTATCCACTTTTTCACCTGATCAATGCTATTGAGCACCTATTCTATGAAAGTCCTAGGCATTGAGATATGTTTGTGATGACACGTAAACAGACTCCAACTCTATGGAGTTACATTCTAGCGGAGTGTATCTCAACATAAGCTCATTTTCTTCTCTCCAATTCACAACAGAACTAAATCTAATGGTAACAGCCTAATTTAAATAAGAAAATCTCCAATAAAGTCATATGTGACAAATTTCATAACTATGATTCCTAGGAAATAGTGCAGAATAACAATGAAAATGTTTTATATATTGTTATCTGAAAGTATCCTCAAAGTGAAGATTATGCAAAAGGGTTAAAATTTATACTTCTATATTAAGCATTTAAAATGGTTTGTGTGTAGATTTATGACAGTTTCTTTTATTCTCTTCTTTCAAATTCACAGCCCAGTAAAATGGCAATTCAAAAAATGTGTAATTTTAAGATATGCCAATCATTCTAAAATAAGATTCTAGTTCAGGAAAAAGGGCTTTTTCCGATGAAGTCTAGGTCAACATTCTGCCAGAATTTCTAGTTGAAAAATTAAAATGTCAGTCAATCATCATATGTTTCCAAATATCTGGATACTTGACACTATACAGACAAACATTATGTGTGAGGAGCTGACTTTTATACTTATATATATTTTTCAACCAGGATATATATCGAAGTAATGACATCACAGAAATATCTCAGCTCAGATTAGTTCCATCAAATTAAAAAAAAAGTTGGGGGGGATGCCTGGATAGCTCAATTGGTTAAGGTCCAACTCTTGATTTCAGCTCAGGTAATGATCTCATACTTAGTGAGATTGAGCCCCATGTTGGGCTCCGTGCAGACAGCATGGAGCTTTTGCTTGGGATTCTCTCTCTCCCTCTCTCTCTCATTCTCCCCTCCCATGCTCATTCTCTCGAAAGAAAGAAAGGAGAAAGAAAGAAAGAAAGAAAGAAAGAAAGAAAGAAAGAAAGAAAGA
>NW_024412395.1:13378312-13389827 GCF_014898765.1 Herpailurus yagouaroundi
AGAAAGAAAGAAAGAAAGAAAGAAAGAAAGAAAGAAAGAAAGAAAGAAAGAAAGAAAGAAAGAAAGAAAAAAAGTTTTGGAGTGAGAGGTTTTTGGTTATGTGGTGTGTTCTGATGAAGTTCCATGGATCCTGTACAATTATCCTTTTAACCCTTCATCATTTTCCCTTCAACCTCGATGTTAAAAAAAAAAAAAAAGATGGACTCATCATATCTATCAATGAACCTTTATGTCACCTTAGACTAAAATAATTTTACTCTCCTCAGAACTGATTGTACCACAAGGAGCTGACTGCCTTTAAAATGATCTTATATGCAAATCAATTTCAACTGAATTTAGAAAAAAATCCAAGGAATTCACCTTCAAATCTAAAAATAATGTATTATATATAGATAATTGTGATAGTTATATATATATATGTATATATATAGTTATATGGGATATATATAATCTTGTATATAATATATATATTTTTTCATATGTATATGAGAACTTTGGGGGGGGATAAGAGAAATATAGGCAGGTAAGCATTAGGTATATTGCAAGTGGCTATTGTTCTTGACATATTTGATTTGGAGGATTTTACTGAAATAATGCACCTTTTAATAGCTTTGTGTGATAATAGGTGTGATCTTTACTAAATTCTTACAAGGCTCAAATTAAAGATACAAAAGTGCTTCTGGATAGAACTTAAAAGAGTTCTGCAACAAATGTGCTCTCTCTCTCTCTTAGAGTACTTGTATTATTTCACTTCATGTCACATTTATTTATACAGTATTGTCATCCAATGTAGTATTTGGGTCTCTAAGAGATATTTACCCTCCCACCCCCTTTAAATGAACACATCTGAGGCAAGAGATGCATTGGCCACAAAGCAGTTAGAAGCCCCAGTGTGCGGCATCCCTGTTAGGCTCCAAAACATACCGAAGTAGAGGTCATCCCCTAGGTCACTAAAAATGTCATCATTTATTCCCTGGAGAAATTGAAAGTTGGCCAAAGACACCTTACAAGTTTGAAAATGCCTGTCTGTGATCTGTATCCTTTCTGTCCTACTCCTCACTGTTGCCATGCTGATTAATTTGGGCTTTGAAAAGTTCAACACCTACCCATTAACACTTTGATGAAAAGGTTTTTCCTTTCTTCTCCTTCTTCTATTCTCTTGACATTATAGTAACAAATTACTATGTCTTAGAAGAGCTCTTGAATTTAATCTTCTATGAAAAAGTTTTAATTAATTTTCTTTACCTTGCAATTTCTTCTGTTTATATGCCCTTGGAACAGCTTAATAAATATTTCTGTGTTATTCCTTGATTTAAAGTGATATTAGAGTAATATTTAGGGGATTCTATTTATCCTTTACTTTTTCACATTAAGCCCTTAATATAAAGAGAAAGTGGACCTCTTAGCTGACAATTTAAGTGATTAATTTTATTTTTATAAATTTCCTTGCCACCATATCCATAACCATTTTTATTAATTTATTTTCCTAACACATCTATGTTATCTTGTATACCAAATACAATTAGTTGGAAAAAATAATACAGGATAGTGTTTATTTTATTTTTATATAAAGCTTCCCAAATCAGTGACTCAACCAAGTCAAAATAGTATTTAAAAATAATTAGGGGGGGTGGGGTGCTGGGGTGGCTCAATTGGTTAAGCATCTGACTCTTGATCTCAGCTCACTGATAAAAACAGGATCGAATATGATAATTTTGAAGACTTCTTTCACATTTATAATGACCTGTTATTCTAAATCATAGTCAAGTGTAGCTAAATAGATGCCCATATTTTATTCTACATTTTGGCTAGGTATTCTTTAAAAGTATTCACAATGACAAAGTTCACCTTTTAAAATTTACCTACATTGAAATTCACTTTTGGGATCTTGGTGACAAGACCTAACTATATAACCTAGAATTACAAGGAAGGAAACAACAAATTCTCCAATTAGGTCATATTCAGAATATGTGATTGTGTCTCATCTTTGTAGGGTATCAGTTTGAAACCAATGCCTCACTGTACATTGATTAGGTTATTCCAACATTGTATCAGACCATCATCAACTTCCTGGTGTGCTGTACATGAAAGAAGATCTTTACTCTAGAGTGGGTCCATTGATTATGCAGGATCCAGTGTTCATGGATCAAATATTCGGTGAGCTCTTGAATACTGAGTAGTCCTGGTTTAGGTCTTGTGAGAAGGTAATGCGAACTCATACCAAAAACATATTTTTATTTCACTCAAAATGAATTGCTATATCTTCTATGGTGGAAGGGTGTTTAATGCAGTCAACTTGATGCCAAAGACTTGTTGGTCTATTTGAGGAATGATGCCATGTGATGGTGCCATCAGGGTTAACTTCCATTTCTTACAGTAACAGAATTAGTTAATTCAACTTGGGGAATAGGGATGCCTTGCTTTGGAGTGTGTGCCTAATCTCTATCTCAACCAACACAGTTACTTGTTAATGACACAGTTGTCCCAGCACCGGTATGAGTGTCAGAGGCTATCTGCTCTGTAATAGCAGAGTTACTTTGTTATTTGCTTTTCTAAAACTTTGTCTGTGGTGCATCTCTGTGGTGAGCATTAACATGTGATACACAAGAGTCTTCAGACCTTGTGCCCATTCTGATAGGTCAATCTATGTGTCTCTTCTGTAGATGTTCTTCTCCCAATGTTCCAATAGATCTCCTCCAGTGAGATCACCACTGGAGCAACCAGCCCATGAATCCATATAAATTTTAACCTAAAGGCCTATCTCCTTCTGGAAAATGTAGATAACCAGATGAACCACTAGGGATTCTGCCCTTTTTACCCCTTGTCACTGTGTTTCCAGGTTGTGTTTATAGTACAAGTGCCATCCATTTTCAGCTTACATGAATTAGTGACTTCTTCATTCATATGCTATCTTGGATTTTTTCCTTCTTTTCCCATGAATCCAAAGGGATCTTCCACACAGTTGCTTATGTGATCTGAGGAAGAGGATCCGGTGCAAAACTGGTAGATATCATGGGGACCTAGGCCACTTCCTGTGTAGGCTTTTTGAGTCCAATGGTCTAGTTCAGTAATCGATATATTACTTACATCTAATAACACTGATTGCTGCTGGGCCTGCCTAGAGTATGATGTGGTGGGTCTGACAAAAACCAGCTCCTGGCAGTTCTGTTTACACAGTAAATTTGTGCCCCATCATGCAGCAATCTGTTTCCACCAGTGCCAATCAGCATAACAAGAGCAGTTTTCTAAAAAGGGTATAATTCTCTGTTTCAAATGGAATAGACTTTCTCTAGACAATGAGGTCTACATTGTGATTCTCCTTTGGTACTTGCCATACACTCTACATGGTTTCTTTTCCAAACACAGATATCTCTAATATCAGGGGGTCCACTGCCCAAATGGTAAGACCTTTTGGACTCAACCCAGACTTGCTTCAAAGCCCTTACTTCGTCTGGGCCCTACACAAAGCTAGAGCTTTATATAGCACTAAATATTCCCAGGTGTGGAATATGCTGTCTCTGGGACCAAGAAAGACCTAAATGATGCTATGCTTTTGTGTTAGTAATTAAGAGGTAGAAGATGGAATCACTTGTTTTCAGCTTTGAGAGGAAAACCATGTATTATGAACTCTATCTCAGATTCCTGACTTCCTCTTTGACTTCCTTTTTTTTCACAACAATAAGCAATTGTGCCCAACTTTATTTTAGCCTCTATCCTTTCGTGAGCCTATCATTCCCATTGCTGTACTGTAGCCTAGAGTCATGTAAATACATCTCTTACTATCAGCTATGGACTTCAGAGGGGCTTCTCAGTGATGCTGGGGTCTCTCCTACCAATACATGCTTTCTTGTTTTGGTAAATGGACTGCTTACAAGGAGCATAGTCATATTCTGGGTATCCCACCCTTGCATAATATATCCACTCTAGCATAACTAATTCTCTGATCCTTCTAATCCCTTCTTGTAGTATCTGTCACAGTGTTTGGGGTATTTCTATTTCACTTACTATGTTCCACTGGTTTCCACTTGTTAGTGCTATCTCCAAGGGTCCTTTGCAGTTTCTCATAAACTGGAAAAGGGATCCACATGAACAAACTCAGTCATATCCAATTTTGTGTTTTACTTCCTTGATCTAGAAGTCTCAAAATTCATTCTCATAAATATACTCCCAATTTTGCCTGCACATATTGGCTATTTCTACAGGTTACTCAGTATACAGTGATAGAGTGCTTTTTCTCCTTTCAAGGCCAAGCATTTATATAACTCCATTATATTGCTTCAATGATGCAGTGGCAAAAAGGTAGTTGGGACAGACTAAGAAAGATCTCTAATCACCTTCAAGTCTGGGGATAGCACAGTGGTTCATCACTGATGGCCTTGGGAACTCAAAACTTTTAAGTGCATCACCCAGATGTCCCTACATTTACACTCTAGGGTTCTCTTCCTTCCCAAGTAGAGTCTTGATTTTGGGGTAGCAGACCTACTGGGGCTAAAATCAACCTTCTCTAGAGTTTCATGGCTATTTTGTTTATGACCTGGGACTGGTTCTGAGGTTTTCCTGCCTTCTCATTGCAGGAGGTGATAGTCTCCTTACATACTGCCAAGAAACGTTTCTGGTTTTTCCATGTAACATTTAAGGTTGATTTATTACCCTCAGCCCCTTATTAATTTTATCTATAGCATTAATTGTTCTCATCAACATCCTTCCACTAACATTGCCTTAAAATTACTATTTTTTTCTCCATTAACCATAAATGTCTAAAGCGTCAAACCCGAGTGAATTTCCCTGTTACTGGTATACACCTAGGACTGGAGAAGACTTGTGAAGGCTACATGACATGCTTTTATATTTGAGAATTAGGGGGATTGGTGCCACTATGCTGGTCTCAATTCTGCTGAACTGTTGACAATATGTGTGTTTGGATACAGAAACTTGGAACTAAGTTTTCTGTTCTTACCTAAAATGCCCTCAGTCCTCAATTATCCTCAGTAGCCTGACAGTAATAGGACTATGTGAATGCATATTCCCCTACATCACTACTAAGTTCACTTCAGTGAAAACCTAAACCTTCTGAAACTCTTTGGATATAAAAACTTTAAAACACAGATACCTATGCTGAGACTCGTTATACATTTAGCTTAATGGTTCCCACTGTCACTTAAATAAGATTTTAAATGGAAGGGGGGCACAAGAAACAAGAGACTAAATACATGAGTTTATTTGCTTGTATTATCCTAGAAAGTACTTTAAGACATTTTCCAATGATTAAAGATAAATTGTAATGTGGGGGATATTTGTCATTAGCTGTTTCCTATCTTGCTTTAAGAATCTTCCCTACTGGGGCACCTGACTGGCTCAGTCGGTTGAGCGTCTGACTTCAGCTCAGGTCATGATCTCACAGTCTGTGAGTTCGACCCCCACGTTGGGCTTTGTGCTGACAGCTCAGAGCATGCTTCAGATTCTGTGTCTCCCTCCCCCTCTGCCCCTCCCCTGCTCATGCTCTGTCTCTCTCTGTCTCAAAAATAAATAAAAACATTAAGAAAAAAAAAGAATCTTCCCTACTCCCTGGGTTATTACACATTCTTGGGTCCTATATTTTGGTGCATGGAATAATGTCATTAATTTATTCTCTATGTGAAACAAAACTCAATGGTAACGTTTTGGATGATTTCTTTTTATTAATTTTTTTAAACCAAAAACTTAACAAATTAAAAATAAGCCAATAAAAATAACCAAAAACAAAGAAAAACCCATATTTTTATTGGTCAGCTACTGTTGCATAATAAAGTGCCCCCCAAAACAGTGGCATACAATAATATAGAGTTATTATCATGCTGACAGGTGTCAGGTCAACTGGGACATATCTGCCTCAGAATGCATGTCTGTGAACCAAGGAAAATGGCTTGGCCTCACATGTCTTTCTTCTAAGACTAGCAGACTTCCAGGGAAGAACGTAGGAAACAGGAAACAAGATACATAGAGTACAACTTAACTGATAATTTGGGATATACATTGGATACACAGTTACCTTATCATTTAAGGCATTTGAGAAAGTCAAAATAGTAAAAGCTAATTTTTATGAATTTATTCATAAAATTTATTTTTATTAATTTATTCTTTTAACAATATTTAACAATATTTATTTAGTACTTATATGTCACATGCCTGGCATGGTGCTGAATCCCAGTGCTTCAAACTTGAGTAAAGCCGACGTGTTCTTTTTCATTGGGGAGCTTACATTATGATCAGTTTAAGATGAGCTAAAAACCTAGATTCTCAATAGGCTTAACTTTTTACATGTGGTTAAATTTAAATTTGGGTAAATTTACATAAGTAAAACTGTAGTTCTTATGAAAAAGAGAGTTAAAGATTTTTCACACTTTAATTATAAGATTATGTAATCCACAATTAATTTGATATGTCACTACCTTGTGCAATTTTGAGCCATTCACTTCCTTTACCCTGGCCAGTTTCCTTGTATGTAATATAAAATAAATGTGATGGGAAATCTTGAATCCCCTATCTGAAAATATTCTCTCATTCCCCAGGGGTTCCATTCAAAGATTAACCTCTTACATTTCCATCCTTATCCTTTTCTCTATTTCTTTCATCAGCATCAGGATAAAAGAAAGGCAGAAAGTAATACGATTTCCTATTTGCCTTGGTTGGTGATTTTAAACCTCAGTATTTACACCAACTCACTTGTCTGTTCAGGTTTACCAGTGTTGAAAGTCTAGAGTGCTCTACAAATCTCTTTGGTAGGATTCTATCTGCTTGGCAGAGGTGGATTGGAGATAGCTACAGTCTGTCATGTTCCCCACATTGGGAGATGGAGTTCATTTCCCTTTTCTTTAATCTAGACTTGCCTGGTGACTGCTTACCCAGCAGAACGCAGCAGAAGCAATACTCTGCAACTCTGGGAAACTCTTTGAAAGGATTGGCAAAATCTGCTCCATCCTTATTGGAAAGCTGTGTCTTGTGATACAACACCTCTGGTCCCAGCTGCCATACAATGAGAGGCACAAGCCACATGCAGCCCCAGATAAGATCATGGCCAACAGCCCCAGCTAAACACTGAGTAGACAGTCAGCTAGCCTGAACTGCCAGTTATGTGAATGAGTCACCTTGGCTGCTTAGCTAATCAAGTACCTGGATGCCTCCAGCCTCACCTGGCACCTAATTCTAACTACATAAGGAATGCTAAGTAAGTACTTCCTAGCCAACCCTATGATACCCCAGAAATGCAAAAGATAATAGTAATTAATTTAGGCAACTAAATATTTGCAGTGTTTTAGCAGGCAACAATACTTCGAACAGGAAGCTTCAGAGCTACTTATTTTCATGGATGCCTTCTCCAGACCCCACATTTAATTTACCGTTCATAATTTTGTATTGTTTTCCATAAGAAAGTCCCATCCAGTTGTATAAGCTTTCTGTATCCTTTCTTCTGACCTACTGGAGACCTTGGTATCTTCAAAAGTGCTGGTATTCTGGAGTTGTACAAATGTGCATTCAAATGCAGCTATTTTACTTTAGCCTGTCACCTTCTCTAAGTTACTTTGAATTCAAGTTAGCCATCTTTAGGGAAAATGTGTCCCTGTATCAGTGAGGAGCTGCTTATAAAAGAGATGTCAGGTATTTCATCTAGCGCACGGCCTTACTTGTAATTTGCAGTATGTACTGGGTAAACATTTACTTCTCTTTCCTCAGCTCTGTCTTCAGCGTTATCTCCACTGATGACCATCTTGTAGAGTGGCACTGACAACTGCAATTGACCTCTGGCCTCATCTCTGCCCCACAGTGGGTCCTGGTCACTGGAAACTTAAAATCTTCACTTGATGATAGTGCCTAGAGCTCATTAGGCTCAAGTCTTCCAAGCACTAGAATCTGATTACTGTGGAGAAAACCAAATCTCTCGTGGTTGTTTTTAGAAGATACTGCTTCAAACAATAGTGTGTTTAATTAACACAATTTATATCAAGTCACACAGAGACTTTTACATATTCTCACACTGTAACATATTTACCCAAAATAGACAACCTAATTACTTAAGAAAATTGGCTGTATTCGCAGAACTGGAGTGTTATAAGAAAAAGTGAACTGCAATTATAAAACAGAGAAGGATGGGAAAATGCCAAATTCGTATTATTTTTGTTTTTAAAATGTTAATTAAGATATAGAGTCCACAACTCTTGTGATGTGGAGTACAAGTGAATGAGTAAATCTCTTCAAGATGGATCAAAGGGGAAATACATCTTTTATGGCTTACTTATCTAGAATTCATAAATCCTGAGGAACTTTGCTGAGTATCTGGTGACAAAGAGGGATGGCACTCATTCTGTCTCACCCCCATGGTGAAGTTGGGTGCTCAGTAAAGGAAGACATTTTGCTGGGAAGTGGTTTAATCAAATTAAGAAGGATAGGATAAATTGAATCATTACCAACAACAATATCTTAGATTTCAATAAGGGGAAGGTATTAATTTTAACTTCACTCTCTGGTGGCCTTTTGTGATTTCTACTTTTCTAAAGCAAGTTCCTTAGGAAGAAAAACAAAGGGATAGAGGGGAAGATAAGAATAGACTTTGCAAATATCGAGGAAACCATAACTTCTCACAGAGTTCATCTATTTAAATTATGTTTACTATTTTTTTAATTTTTATTAGTTTTTTAATTTTTATTTTTTTATTATGTTTATTTATTTTTGAGAGGCAGAGAGCGACAGAGCATGAGCAGGGGAGGGGCAGAGAAAGAGGGAGATAGAGAATCCAAAACAGCCTCCAGGCTCTGAGCTGTCAGCACAGAGCCCAATGCAGAGCTCAAACTCACAAACCTTGAGATCATGACCTGAGCCGAAGTTGGATGCTCAACTGACTGAGCCACTCAGGCACCCCTAATTTTTATTAATTTTAACTAAATAGTGACCAACAGGGCTGGTCACAGCAATATAAGAAACAAAAAAGTATCTTTTATTCTTATTGAATAGTTACTATGTTCAGTGCATTGTGCTTGGTATTTCGGCTCAGGTCATGATCTCATGGTTCGTGAGATTGAGCCCCACATCTGGCTCTGCACTGTTGTCACAGAGTCTGCTTGGGATTCTCTCTCTCTCTCTCTCTCTCTCTCTCTCTCTCTCTTCCCTTCCCCTGCTATTGCTAAAAAAAAAAAAAAAATCAATAAATAAACTTTAAAAACGCCCAGTGCTCATCCCACCAAATGCCCTCCTTAATGCCCATCACCCATTTAGCCCATCTCCCAACCCACTTCCCCTCCGGCAATCTTTAGTTTGTTCTCTGTATTTAGGAGTCTCTTATAATATGCCTCCCTCTGTGTAAGTATTCTTAATATCTTGGTATCTACAGCTAAAGTAATTTTCTTGCTTCTTTGCAGGTATGTTTTCTCATGTTTTCAAGTGAATTTTGAGAAAGACTACTGAAGCAAACATAGTTCCCTTGGTCATCATTCCCACATTTGGCAGATAATGATTAGGTACTACTATATATTGGTATTATTAATTACCATGATTTGCATTTATTGATATATTATTTATTGACTTTTAAACATACAGTGTTTACATTTGAAATATTTGTTAATATTAGATATTTTGACATTCATAACAATTATTTTATTCATTTATAGGTCTTCATTATATCTTAGAGGATATTAAGACTCAATCTAAGTTATTAAGTGTATTTTGCCTCACTCAGAGAATAATAGGGTCTGGATCCAGATTTCTTGGTTTTTATTGCAGTCAATATTCCACTGATCAATACCCTACTTGTTCCGTTACCTAGGCAGGCAGAGGATTCAGGTAAGGGAAGTTATGAGATTGCTAAAAAACATGATACTCGCCACAGCTTTAGCTACAAGTATACCCTCTTTGTTTTACTTACTTACTTACTTACTTACTCACTTAATTTATTTAAGTAGTCTTCATGCCCAGTGAAGAGCATGTTCAGGGCTTAAACCACAATTCTGAGATCAAGACCCGAGCTGAGATCAAGAGTTGGATACTCTGACTGAGCCATCCAGGTGCCCCCCAAGTTTAGCGTCTTTGACTAATTATTATCATTGATGTTATAGAATTGCATAATCTTGCATTTACTCTTTAGATAAAAGTAATACCTTATTAATAATATAGGGACAAAAATACCAAAAGTTTATAAACCTATTTTTTCTTTTATAATCAGCTTCAGTAGCATCACAGAAACGTATTTGAAGAAAGTTCTATTTTCCAGTGTTTTTAGAGATATCTCAGGGGATAGGAAGATTATCAGGATTACCAGTAGGGCTGTGATAATTTTTAAATGATAGTTTTCCCTTTAATTCAAGAGATGGTTGAGACACAAAATTCAATTATATTAGTCAGATGCAAATCGTTATCATAAAAATGCTATTCTATCTCTTTGGAGATAATTAACACTTTATCTTAGACTGCCTTTTGCCGCAGTGATGTTGCCTAATTTACTGTAAATGTTTAAACTTTACAGCATGTCTAATTGCCATTAATTTCCAAAAATAATCGAGAATATAGGCTTTGGAGTATGCTAATTGTTTTTAATAGAAAAGGAATTTAGTTTTATTTTTAATTAAATTAATTCAAATAATTGGAATTAATAATGGTTTCCAGGTTATGGGGGAAACATTTACAAGCTAAATCCTCATGAACACTATGGGTTTGTCCCCATAAAAATAGCATTTAAAGAGTCAATGGTCTCATAAAGTGTGAGTAAAAATTAAAATGCAAAATCTAACAGAAAACAGGATCATAAAATAAAAATGGAGATTACTACGTAAACCCACTGTACAAAAATTATATGAAATATTTATAGAGGAAAGTAAGAAGTTCAAATGGATAACATTAGAAAGGATAAATGCCCAAACAGAAATCATCTGACAGGAAAATGAACATGTATGTGAAAAGAATCCAACCAGTGGAACAGAACTGGGGTCCTGAAGCAGACCTACACAGGAGAGGGAACTTTATACATGACAGAGGTGGTGTTGCAATTACTCTAGAAATGATAGTCTCTATGACAAATGATCCTGGAATAATTGGATATTCACATAGGGAAAAAAAAAAGCTATATTGAGTCTTCCCCCTTCACACTATCTCACAGTGTCATACAAATCAATTTTGTGTGCATGAAAACCTCAAATATGAAAAGCAATACTTTAAAACATTTTAGATATAATCATTATCTTTTGATATAGCCTTTTTAAAACAGATGCAAAAGAACATATGCTATAGAAGAACTGACTGATATAGTTAATTTTATTAAAACTGAAAAAAATGCATTATCAAAATAACAAACAATAACAAGAAAACTATTTATCTAAAACCACCATGGAGAGATGAAAAGACAAGTCTTAGCCCAAAGAAAAGATCTGCAGTATATACAGTAACAGTGACTAAAATATAATTTTTTAAAAAGATTTCTATAGGGGCGCCTGGGTGGCGCAGTCGGTTAAGCGTCCGACTTCAGCCAGGTCACGATCTCGCGGTCCGTGAGTTC
>NW_024412395.1:13389837-13589816 GCF_014898765.1 Herpailurus yagouaroundi
CCCGCGTCAGGCTCTGGGCTGATGGCTCAGAGCCTGGAGCCTGCTTCCGATTCTGTGACTCCCTCTCTCTCTGCCCCTCCCCTCTTCATGCTCTGTCTCTCTCTGTCCCAAAAATAAATAGGCGTTGAAAAAAAAATTAAAAAAAAATTAAAAAAAAAGATTTCTATAAAAACAGTTTTAAAATTTACATTAGAAAATATCAGAAGTATGAATAGACAATTGAGATGAGGAGAAACAAGTATGGTTAGTAAAAACAAAAAAGATGCAGGAGTCCACTAATAAATAGTGAAAGTTAAAATCTTTGGGGCGCCTGGGTGGCGCAGTCTGTTAAGCGTCCGACTTCAGCCAGGTCACAATCTCGCGGTCCGTGAGTTCGAGCCCCGCGTCGGGCTCTGGGCTGATGGCTCAGAGCCTGGAGCCTGTTTCCGATTCTGTGTCTCCCTCTCTCTCTGCCCCTCCCCCGTTCATGCTCTGTCTCTCTCTGTCCCAAAAATAAATAAACATTGAAAAAAAATTAAAAAAAAATAAATAAAATCTTCACTAGGTCTTGTTTTAGATTATTCGTATTGACAAAACAATCTTTAATATAAGTTCCAGCAGAGAGGGTAGTACATAGGTGCTCATAGACCCTGCGATGAGAAGATTCATTTAGTAGAACAAATGTGGACAATTTTATAGATTGTATTGAGACACACACAACATAAAAGTGTATATTAATTCATGGTCCTAGTAACCACAAAATTTGGGACTAATGTGGGACAAAATTGAATCCAGAGGAAGGGGAATATGTGAGATAGGAGAGAAATGCCCAGGACTAGTTTCAACTCTATTGCTAATGCTGTGTTCTAAGCTACGTGGTAGATCCAAGTATTTTTTTATATGTTTATTTTTCATTTTTTTGTATTCTGTAAGTATTGTGTGCTATTTTTTTTCAGAGGGAAAATGGATGTGGAAAATGAAATGTTTTCCATGTTAAATGAAATGTTTACATGTTAAGAAAATAAGGGGTGCTCTGTTGGTTAAGTGTCCGACTTCGGCTCAGGTCATGATCTCGCAGTTTGTGAGTTTGAGCCCCGAATTGAGCTCTGTGCTAACAGCTCAGAGCCTGGAGCCTGCTTTGGATTCTGTGTCTCCTCCTCTCTCTGCCCCTCCCATGCTCATGCTCTGTCTCTCTCTGTCTCTCAATAATAAATTAAAAAAAAAAAAGAAAAGAAAAAAAGAGTTTTTTCAGACAGGTCATCAGGAAGTGGAAGGGAAACAATGATTTCCTTACCTAATTCAGAATACATAAAATTATAATGGTATGATACCAAATTAAAAACTTGATAACAGATGTTTATGATTCTACCCTCTTTTATGTCACAATTTTTCTGCCACTCAACCCACTGACATTCCAAAACTGTAAAAAAGAAAGTGGCAAACGCACACAATCACATAAAGAATAGCTGAACAACAATCGAATACTCTAGAAAGAAATAAAAGAAAGCCAAATTAGAAAGAGAACACTAATCAATTAGGTTTAAACATACTTCCTTTCAATTACTTTGAATAGTAATTCAAATTACTATTCAAACATCAAATTGATGTTTTTTTTAACATCAATTTTTTTTCTTAAATGTTTATTTAAAAGAGAGCGAGAGTGGGGGAGAGAGAGAGAGAGGGAGTAGGAGAAGGTCAGAGAGAGAGGGTGAGAGAGAGAATCCCAAGCAGGCTCTGCACTGACAGGGTAGATCGACATAGGGTTTGATCTCATCAAGTGCGAGATCAGCTGGATTCTTAACTGACTTAGCCACTCAGGAGTGCCTAACATCAATTAAATATTTAAGATCAAATGCAAAATGGTCTACTAGTTATTGGCAAGTCATTTCTCATTCTAACAAGATTTTTTTTTTTTTTTTTTTTGCTTAAGATAGCTAAAGTCAGTTTCTCTTTCCAGATAGTAACAATAATAGAGACACCAAACCCATGGATCCTGTATTCAAATCTGTTCTCAAGTCTTCCATGATAGCAAATCATCTGATCAAAGCATTGAGCTTGGCTCTGTCACTCATTACGGGCATGTGATTGAACATCCTGGGTTCCAGGTGTAACTTCTTTGGAAAATGAGTTAGCTGAAGAAGGTTCAAATCACTGTTCTACCACCCACCAGCTGTGTGATGCCAAGCAAATCACTTCTCTTCTCGGGATCCATTTCTCTACCTATAAATCAGAATTACTCATTTCACACTCTCAGAATTATAGGTGAGAATTACATGAGTTAATGTATGTCAATATGTACATTACTTGACAAGTGACAAATGACCAGTTCTTCAAATTGTACTGATCTCTATCTGCACACTATGCCAACCTTGTCTTAGAAGATATTTCCATCTTAGAAAGGAAGGATTACCCAATAGTCATGAATTCATCACTTTTGTATGCTGAAATGTTCTAGAATTGAGTGTTTAAAGCTTTATCCTGTCTAACAATGGACAAGCTTTTATAATACATTATGGAAAGAATACAAGAGGAGCTAATTAAAGATGCTATCAGCTTTTTATCTTTTTTAAAAATTTGTTTCTTTACTATTTCCTCCACAACTGGTAATAGTTCAAGACCAAATAAAAGAGGACTTTAGCAATACATCAAGAAACCAGTACCCTAACCAACTTTAATTTGAGCATTTTCAGATTTCTATCACTAGCAATAAAGAAACCTCAACAATTCTCATTAGATATGACTATTTGTTATGTTTCAGAGAGTGGAACTAAGTGTCCCACACTGCTGTTTCAATATGTCAAGCTAAATGGTTTCAAAATCTCCTATGATTCAGCTTTTGTTCAACCAAGCACAGTGGGCTGAGAGCTATGCTAGATGTGATTCTTCAGAAGGAAATGGACCCCTTTTCAGTTCATGCTGTACTAGGGCTATTCTCCCATTTACACAGTTGCTTCTGGCATAATAAAAAATTAATAAATACTTTCTTACTTGTGCTTCCCTTTATCATTCATTGTGTCCTTGGTGGAAATGTACGCTTGGTAGAAATGTCCTACCTTCCTCTTCAGCCCTATGAAACCTATTCATTTGTTAAGATTCTTCTCCAGCTTAAACCCTCCCCAGGCTTTCTCTAAAACAAGTGGGATTATTTCTGTCTTTTTTTTTTCTCCTGCCATATTTATTACATACATCTATTTTAGATTTTAGTAGTTACCATGCTTGACATGTACTAAAATTACTTTTGAACATCTATCTGCTTTTTAGATTATAATTTGAAGTAATGCTGGACAAAATATCTTTTAAAAATAACACAATTTTCCCGTTCATGCTCTGTCTCTCTCTGTCTCAAAAATAAATAAAACGTTAAAAAAAATAACACAATTTTAAAAACTTGCAAATATCAGCAGAATAGGTAAAGACTTGATTGAGACTGGTAATGAACTGGAAATTATGAGTGTACATACTTGATAGATTTGAAATGTATAAATTTGACTTCAATCTTCACAGTAATGGGAGCCAGGTGGAAAAGGCCATCAGAATAGGCTCTGTATAAATATGATGAAACCAAACCAAATTTTTGAGATTCAAAAAATGTCCTGATAAAAATAATTTCTCATCTGGCCCTCAGGAAGAAGATATTAGGCAACATAATGGTCATCCTCAAAAGCATCATTTTAGGACCACAGCCATGTGATTTGTTGTATTATTTCTGGTCACTAACCCCCAACACAGTTGATGACATCTCACCAAAATACAAAACAGTGAAAGAAGTTCTTCTGGATACCTATCTAACATTGTTTACATATTGCACTCATGATAGTTTGGGTTAAGCAAGAGATCAATGTTACAGATATGGAGACAAAAAGATGAATTGATACTCTTTATAAAATCCTTCATAAATTTTGTTTCTTTCAGCTGAGCTTTTGTACACCATTCAAGACAATGTGAGACTACATTGCCTTCAAACGTAGAGCTATGTTTAGCAATTGATCAAACTGAGGATACATTTGACGTTCTCTTGTGAAATTAGGGAGTCAAAATATAGCAGAGCTGTAAAACTAAGAAGTGAAATAGAAGACAAGGAGCCAACAGGGAAGAAATCTCTCCTTCATTATTTGATTTATTACCACACACATGTATACGTTTGGCTTTAAAATTAAAATATTAAGATATTTATCAGAATACTATTTTAAGGACGTGATTTTAGATTTTCTCTAATGAACAGAAAAGTGAATTTCTGAGTAATAAGCCTTGAAACATGGCTATTTGTATCTGATTGTATTTAATTCCAAGAACAATTGCCCATTAAGACCATTTTCGGTTCATAATTATTAAGTAGTATCATCTCCTTGTAGGAGGATACATTTCTTTCCAGTCTCTATATTGACAGGTCATACATTATGTTCCTATAAATATGGTATTAACAAAATAATTAACAAATAGGTTAAAATTGAATAGAAGGAGCTACAACATGTAAAAGAGCTTTGAATCTGTCACTCCCATCCTTACAAGAAAACTGCTGATTGAAAACAATCAATGACTTTTCTTTGATTAGTCAAAAAACTGAGATCTCAAGGTAAATTGTCACTGGGAAATCTGGAAGCAGGCGAATCCAGAGTTACAGTCAAGATATGCTTTCTTGGAGCCATGAACTAGAGGGATGCATACCTTAATCTGAGTGAATTGCTAGAGGACTATGGACCAACATGAGGCTAAAAACCTCCTGGGGGCTGCAGCCATAGTCAACCCTCACAATTTCGTGGATTTTACCCCTAAGAACTCTACTAGGTTCTGATGATAAAGAATCGAGAAAGATTCCCTCATGGCTCTGGAACAGAGAGAGGAAAGATAACCACTGCAAAATACATCCAAAATGTTCTCCATAAAAAAAGGGTTTTGTTAGCATTCCTTCTTTTTCAAATTTCTATTTAACTTCGATTTAGTTAACATATATTGTAATATTGGTTTCAGGTGTAGAATTTAGTAATTCATCACTTACAAATAACAGCCAGTGCTCATCACAAGTGCCCTCCTTAACACCCATCACCCATTTAGCCCATCTCCCACCCACCTCCATCTATCAACCCTTAGTTTCTTCTCTATGGTTAAACGTTCTTATGGTTTGTCTCCCTCTTTTTGTTTCCCTACAGTATGTTCATCTGTTTTATTTCTTAAGTTCCACATAAAAGTGAAATCACATGGTATTTGTCTTTCTCTGATTTATTTCCCTTGGCTCCATCCACATCATCGCAAATGGCAAAATTTCATTCTTTTTGATGGCTGAGTCATATTCTACACACACACATACACACACACACACACACACACACACACACACACACCCCCACATCTTCTTTATGCATTCATCAGCCTGATGGACATCTGGTTTGGCTATTGTTGATAATGCTGCTATAAACATCAGGGTGCATATACCCCTTTGTATTTTTGTATCTTTTGGGTAAATACCTAGTAGTACAAATGCTGGATCATAGGGTAGTTCTATTTTTAACTTTTTGGGGAACTTTCATACTGTTCTCCAAAGTGGCTGCACAAATTTGCATTCCCACCAATGGTGTAAGAGGGTTACCGTTTCTCCTCATTCTTGCCAACATCTGTTGTTTCCTATACTGTTAATTTCAGCCATTTTGACATGGCTGAGGTGGTATCTCACTGTGGCTTTGATATGTATTTCCCTGATGATGAGTGATGCTGAACATCTTTTTCATATGTCTGTTAGCCATTTGTATGTTTCTTTGGAAAACGTCTATTCATGTTTTTTGCCCATTTCTTAACCGGATTATTTATGTTTTGGGTGCTGAGTTTGATAAGTTCTTCATAGATTTTGGATAGTAACCCCTTATCAGATATGTCATTTGCAAATATCTTCTCCCATTCTGTAGGCTGCCTTTTATTTTTGTTGATTGGTTCCTTCACTGTGTAGAAGCTTTTTATATTGATGAGGTCCAAATACTTCATTTTTGCTTTTGCTTTCTTTGCCTCCAGAGACATGTGTAATAAGAAGTTACTATGGCTGAGGTCAAAGAGGTTGCTGCATGTATTCTCCTCTAGGATTTTGATGGCTTCCTGCCTCATATTTAGAACTTTCATCCATTTTGAATTTAAGGGAGTAGTCCAGTTTCATTCTTCTGCATGTTGCTGTCCAGTTTTCCCAACACCATTTGTTGAAAAGACTGTCTTTTTTCCATTGGATATTCTTTCCTCCTTTGTCAAAGATTAGTTGACCATATAGTTGTGGGGACATTTCTGGGTTTTCTACTCTGTTCCATTGATCTATGTATCTGTTCTTGTGGGAGTACACTACTGTCTTGATGACTATAGCTTTGTAATATAGCTTGAAGTCCAGAATCATGATGCCTCCAGCTTTGCTTTTCTTTTTCAGGATTTCTTTGGCTACTCAGGGTCTTTTGTGGTTCCATAAAAGTTTTAGAATAGTTTGCTCTCGCTCTGTGAAAAATGCTGGTGGTATTTTGATAGGGATTTCAGTAAATGTGTCAATTGCTTTGGGTAGTATAGATATTTTAACAATTTTTGTTTCTTCCAATCCATGAGAATGGAATGCTTTTCCATTTATTTTTGTGTTCCTCTTCAATTTCTTTCATAACTTTTCTATAGTTTTCAAAGAACAGACCTTTCATCTCTTTTGTAAGGTTTATTCCTAGGTATCTTACAGTTTTTGGTGCAATTGTAAATGGAATTGATTCTTTGATATATTTTTCTGTTGATTCACTATTTGTGTATAGAAATGCAACAGATTTCTATACAATGATCTTATATTCTGTGAGTCTGCAGAATTCATGTATTCTAGAAATTTTTTTGGAAGAGTCTTTTGGGTTTTCTACAGAGAGTATTGTATCAGCTCTAAACAGTGAAAGTTAGATTTGTTTGTTGCTGAGCTGGATGCGTTTTATTTCTTTTTGTCATCTGACTGCTGAGACTAAGACTTTCAGGACTATGTTAAATAGTAATGGTGAGAGTGGACATCCCTGTTTTGTTCCTGACCATAGGGGAATAGCTCTCATTCTTTCCCCATTGAGGATGATACTATCTGTGGGTCTTTTGTATATGGCCTTTATGATGTTGCGGTATATTCCATCTATTCCTACTTTGTTGATGGTTTTTATTAAGAATGGATGCTGTATTTTGTCAAATGCTTTTTCTGCATCTATTGAGAGGATCATATGATTCTTATCCTTTCTTTTATTAATGTAGTGTATCATGTTGATTGATTTGTGAATATTAAACCACCCCTACAGCCCGGAAAATCCCACTTGATCATGGTGAATAATTCTTTTAGGGTACTGTGGACTGACTTTCTAGTATCTTGTTGAGATATTTTGCATCCATCTTCACCAGGGATGTTGGCCCATAATTCTCCTTTTTAGTGGGGTCTGTGTCTTGGGAATAGAGGTAATGCTGGCCTTGTGGAATGAATTTGGCAGTTCTCCTTCCATTTCTATTTTTTTTTTTTTGGAACAGTTTGAGAAGAATATGTATTAACTTTTCCTTAAATGTCTGGTAGAATTCCCCTGGGAAGCCATCTGGCCTTGTACTTGTGTTTTTGGGATATTTTTGATAACTGTTTCAATTTTGTTTGTTTTTATATCATTTATTTCTGCTGTAATCTTTATTATTTCCCATCTTCTGCTGTCTTTTGACTTTATTTGCTGTTCCTTTTCTAGCTCCTTTACATGCAAAGTTAGGTTGTGTATTTAAGACTTGCATCTTGCTTCTTGAGGTAGCCTGTATTGCAATATACTTCCCTCTTAGGACCGATTTTGCTGCATCCCAAAGATTTTGGACTGTCAGGTTTTCATTTTCATTTGCTTCCACATTTTTTTCTTCTTCAATTTACTAATTAACCTATCCATTTTTCAGTAGGATGTTCTTAACCTCCATGTATTTGTGATCTTTCCAATTTTTTTTCTTGTTGTTGACTTCAAGTTTCATAGTGTTGTGGTCAGAAAATATGCATTTTCTGATTTCAATCTTTTCGTACTTGTTGAGGGTTGATTTGTGACCCAGTTTGTGGTTTATTCTGGAGAATGCTCCATGTGCACTTGAAAAGAATGTATGTTCTACTGCTTTAGGATGAAATGTTCTGAATACGTCTGTTAAGTCCATCCAGTCCAGTGTGTCATTCAAAGCCATTGTTTCCTTGTTGATTTTCTGCTTAAATGATATGCCCATTGATGTAAGTGGGGTTTTAATATCCCCTACTATTATTGTATTATTATCAGTAAGTTTCTTTGTGTTTGTTATTAATTGGTTTATATATTTGGGTGCTCCCTCCATCATAGCATTCAATTCATATATTGGAAAAGAAAAACACTCTAAAATTAATAAAAAACACTCTATGCTTTTACCTTAAGGAACTAGAAAGAAAAAAACATAATTTAATCCTGAAGCTAGAAGACTAAAAGAAATAATTAAAATTAGAGCCCAATGAATGAGATTGAAAAGCAGGAAATAGAAAAAAAAAAAAACAATAAAATCAAAGGCTGATTCTTTGAAAACATCAATAAAATTAATAAAAATCTAGCCAGAGTAACCAAGATAAAAAAGGGAAGACACAAATTGCCAATTTCAGAAATGAAAGACAGAAAATCACTACTGAGTCCATGGGTATTATCACGATAATAAGAGAATAAGATGAACAGTTTCAGGCCCTCAAATCTGTATTTGATAACTGAGATGAATAAGACTTATTCCTTGAAAGACACAAACTACCAAAACCCAAACAATGTCAAATATCAAAGGACACAGAAGTCCCCCTTTCTAATTCTGAAGGAAGATTATATATGTTTATGTGTATGTGTGTGTGTGTTTGTGTATTTATCTATATATCTATCTATATCCATATCTATCTATATCTACCTACCTATATCAATATATTTCCAATGCCTATCACAGTGTTTACTGATTGGGATGAAGTAAACTATGTTGAAAAAAATAATAACCAATTTTAGCTGTTCCACTTAAAGCCCAAAGACTTTAGCCTTATATTTCAGAAGACTTCTCAGACTGATCATCTAAAGAAAGGGCTATATTCTCTCCTATTTTTCAGTCTGAAAAGTAGGAGCAGATTATCCTACATTTTTATATATACCATCTCATTCATGACAACTAATTCTTTCCCACAAGGAAATTCCCAGAACGAAAGAATGATTAAAGTTGGGGTAATTATGATAATATAATACATTACTTTTTCATGTGTTTTAAGGGAGTGATATCTAGAGCCAAGAAACACGGTAAGATGAGATGATTAGTGGAGGGGGACTAGTAAATTGATGTAGGAATTATGAATATTATAATCTATTCACTCTATCATTTCAACCCCAGTAAATCCATTAGCAAACAAAAAAGGGAAGGAGAAATAATTACAAGCAATTTTTGGTGCACTATACACCATTCAATAGGTTACAGTCTACTTACTTCAGTGAAATGCCGAGATATCTTCTGTATATTTTTTGGACCTTTATTTGTTCTATGAAAAAAATATTTTAGTGGCAAAAAATAAATATAAGAATAAAACTTTAATTATGGAATGCTATACTTGTTATATAAGCTAAGGTATAAAACTGTTTTCAAGCAAACTCTCACACAGAATGGTCCATAACATGGTCCCATGTCATTTTGCTATAAGCACATGGTGAGTGAAATGAAGATACTTTTACTTCACGTTATGATGTAGAAGTGCAAATGCCATTTGTAATGGGAATACTGAACATGCTAATTTATTAGAGAATGGTTTTAACAGGCAGGTACAGCCCTAATTAAAAATATAATTTACCCTATTAGTTCCTACGTTTTTTACCCTATTATGGTTCTTGTAATTCCAGTATGATATATTCCACTCACCAATAGGCAAGGGTGAATTAACAGTCTTTAAAATCTATAAACACAAATATTCTGATAGATTTTGTTGATTTTATAATTGCCCTCAGGTTTTAGAATAACATTTCATCTTTTATTTTCCATTGCTATTCCTGCTGATGAAGATAAAGTGAATTTGTGGAAACCTATATTGGCTAGCTGCCTTTGTCCACTTTAGTCTTAGAATATGAGCTAGAAACTTGATGTGAAAATAATATTTAAGAAGAAATATATTGATATAGTAGTAGAAATATAAAATTGAAATACTTTATGCTATATATCTTAATTACAGTTTGAGATAGGTAACATAATATATGGTGGAGTAGGGATGGGAAAAATAGTTTGCGATCACCATGAAATCTGAATGGCTGTATACAGTTATTATCCCCATAGACCTCTGCAAGTGAGAAACATGCTGAAAATGTAACATAAACTAAATTAAGATATAGGGAACACAGTATCTTTTTGAAGATGATGTATATAAATACAGTTTACAGTTTGAGAGTTCTTAGACCATCTGTGCAGATTTATATACTATTTCTTTACAATATATGCGTCTGTACTTTAGCCTAGAGTTCCTTTATAATTAATGTTTTTTTCATTTAAAATTTCATTAAAAAAGAAACTCAAGGAGCTCCTGTCTTCACTACTTTTCTCTATTTCAAAGAAGCTTTTCCCGAGTCATAATTTATGAGGTATTATAATAATGCTTATTAGCCCAACAGAATTCTTAAAATTACAGCAAAAATAATTTGCGTCCTTTGGCCACTCAGAGAGGAATCACAGAACTGGAGACCATGGAAGGGAGTACTTAAACATCTAATGTCTGTTACCAGCATTGTGGCTGCGTGGTCTCTGAGTTTCTGACAGTGTAGAACAATCACATCATGCACGAGATGTTCTTTGTGTGAGACTGATCATTTGAAATAATTTAGGTAAACACTGGAAGGGCTGTACTGCAATAAAAATGATTAGCCAAGACCTACACATTAAGGGAAATTAGTCTGAGAATAGATATTACTGGAAGTACTAATTCTTAAGCAACACTGAGAAAAGAAAGCTCCTATAGCAAAATCCAAACTATGGAAGAGAGCTGACGTGGTCCCAGATCAGTGCTACCTGCCACCTGCTACTTTTTGAAAGAAGCAAAAGCAAATCCAGTCTGCAGGAATGCTTTTCAAATTTCCCATTTAGGCATCAGAACTCCAACAGTTCTAACAGTTACAAAGAGATAATGCTAAAACAAAAACTAAAACAACAGCAAAAAAAAAAAAAAAAAATGAAGGCACAATTAAAGATCAGGAGTACACACAAAAATCAAGCCACCATGACTAGGTGTTAACATTAATAATAATAATAAAATAATAATAATAATAACAATAATAAAACTTAGATTACCAAAGACTTAAGGTATAATAATTGTTGGATAAGGAATGTAAAACAGCATTTATGAAATGTTTAAAAACATAAGGGGTAAAGTCACAAAAACAGACAATTTAAAAAGAGATTTTAATATATGAATCAGAAAGATAAGAGCAAATAGGGACACCTCGGTGGCTCAGTTGGTTAAGCATCAGCTTAAGGTTCAGCTCAGGTCATGATCTCATGGTTCATGGTTTCAAGCCTGTGTCGGGCTCTGCACTGACAGCTTGGAGCCTAGGGCCTGCTTCAGGTTCTGCGTCTCCTAGTCTCTCTCTGCCCTTCCCTTGCTTGTGCGTGCTCTCTCTCTCTCTCTCTCTCAAAAATAAATAAACAAACAAACATTTTTTAAAAAGTAAATGGAACTACTAAACAGTAAGCCTATAAATTTACACACATTTATTTTAAAAAGGAAGTACAAGATTAAACACTGCTCAAGAGAAAAATAATATACAGGAAGATAAAGAAAAATAAATTGCCTAAAATAAAGTAGCAAGGCAAAGGCGATGGAAAACAGAAAGGAGACAGAAAGAGATGAAAAGAATAGAATTAGAAAGTCTACAATTGGGAGTCCCAGAAGAAGTGAATGGAAACAATGTGGTATAGTCAGTATAGAAACAGCATTTTTGAATTTTCAAGAACTAGAGAAAGCAAAATCTCTCTCTGCTTTTTCCCCTGCACAAAATGTCAAGAGTTCTTCCAAGTCATTGTGACATCTGAAACTCCAAGATAGATTTCAAAATGCATCCTAATAGGGTTGTATGCCCCTTGCTGAAAAACCACTGTTCTAAACTTTTAAGATGAGGACACAAGCATTTGACATAATGTAATCAGAAGCCCACAATTCAGAAGTGGATATGTGAGTACTCAAAGTAATGGAAACTGAATATTTGATTGTGAAACTTAATTTTAAATCTTAAAAGTAATGGTAGTCAAGAGATACAGAGCTAATGTACTCCGCAAGAATCATGTGGTTCTTTCTACATTTAAGCATCAGGGTTTACAGACAGATGTTTACCAAAAGAATCTAATAATTGCTGAACAAAGAAATTGGCATAGGTCATCTTAAACACACACAAATATATGTAATTATATATAATTGTGCCTATATAAAAGGTAAAGTATTAATCCCGAATTTCAAATATTTAGGATGAAGAGTCATTGGAATTACCATGGAGAAGGACTGTTAGCAAATAATCATTTTCAAAATAATAAAAATAATATACCAATGAATTCTGGCTTCTTGCTCAACATCAGCAAATATAGGTTCTTACTTTCCAATTAGAAAAATAAATATTTAAACATATCTGTATGAATGCTTGCAATGAAACGATTATGTCTGACATGATAAAGTTCAATAGTTAGTGACTAAACATTTTGGAAACATTTTAGCTTTGTTATGATACATAGATAAAAAATATTTTACATATTAAATGTAAAAATCAGTCTTATGTCTTCCTTTATTTAACTCTTAAATTCCAAAACCATTAGCCAAATTGATAACTTTCATTTTTCATTGAAATGTCATCTAAATATATTTTAGCTAATTTCCCAGTTTACATCCTCTCTTCCTGGATAGAAATTACTCCTTATCAAAGACAATCACATCAGTACACCCAGGCGCAAAATAAACTCATCAAACACACAAATGAACAAACAAAAAACAACAAAAATTTCTAATGATATCAATGGTAAGACTGTTGGAATAACTGGCTTCTTTAAAAGGACATACTTCAATTGGATATATAAACAGAATAAATAAGTATAGTTGCATTTTTAACATCTCAAAATAGCATATTCTTTTGATTTAAGGTGATACAACTTTTGCTTTAGATAACTTGCCTCCTTATTAATTACTTGAATATAGATCTACCCTCCCTTCTTAAAACACTTGGGATAGGATATGGTTCAAATTTCAAAGTTTCTCAGAATTAGAAAGATACATAATATACAAGTAACACTGACAGTAGGGGCAAGGGTATATTTGACCTTTCCTCAACAGAACATGTGAATGACCACGCTAGAAAGTGACATACATAACGATTTTAGGTTGCCTTCCTCTGTTTAGGTCAGGCTTCCCTGCCAAGCAGGTTATAAAACAGACAAACAAAAACAAAACAAACAAAATGAAAAAAAATTTTTTTTCTCAGACATTGAAATTCAGAATTACAGATAAGAGAATGTGTATATATTCCTTGTGTAAGCCTTCTTCCATTTTATAATACCTACATAAAAGTTCAAGAGAATACTAAGTATCATCCTTAAGAGTTTCTAATTCACTATACTTGCTATCCATTGTTATACACCTTCACCTTTGATTATAGCTAATGACACAGGAACACTATTGTAATTTCACTTTTGTCTCTTTGATACCAGCACTAAATCTTAAGCTGTTTGACATCTTCTACCATGTTTTACATTCCAGATCCATAAGCTTCTTTCTAAAAATAAATGGTTACTTCAAAGGAGTAAAACTGAATTTGTATTTTATAATTAATTGTGAATCTCATACTTGAACAATGTTTCAGTTGATTTGGCAAAGATAAAGTCATTGCATAACAATAATTGAAAATGCATTTTAATTTTTTAAAACTTTATAAAAAAATTTTAAGGTGCTATTTTTTAAAGGGAGAAATTGCACACATTTCTATAATGGCTATTCTGTGTAATTTATTTTCTTTTTGTTGTAACCTATTTTTAGCTTTTCACACTTAAAATAAAATCTTCACTTAGGAATGATTAGTTCAACCATTAGATTTAAATTGGCTGTTGGGACTGTGCTTGGCCATTTGATAGACATACAATAATCTTGAAAAATCAAATATCTCTGTCAGAGCTCTAACTTCTCCTTGCATACAAATGTTTAATAATTGCAACATAAATGGGTAAATTCAGGTTCTTTTTATCATCCTTTGTGGGTCTGGCAGTCTCTTTGACATCCTACCAAAATGGATTCTATCTGAATGACATTCTTTTGAATGTCCATATTTAAAATTATTGCTCAGGGGCGCCTGGGTGGCGCAGTCGGTTGGTCGTCCGACTTCAGCCGGGTCACGATCTCACGGTCCGTGAGTTCGAGCCCTGCGTCGGGCTCTGGGCTGATGGCTCAGAGCCTGGAGCCTGTTTCCGATTCTGTGTCTCCCTCTCTCTCTGCCCCTCCCCCGTTCATGCTCTGTCTCTCTCTGTCCCAAAAATAAATAAATGTTGAAAAAAAAAATAAATAAAATTATTGCTCATTAGGGGTTCCTGGTTGGTTGTCAGTAGAGCATGCAACTCTTGATCTTGAGGTTGTAAGTTCAAGCCCCATATTGGGTTAGAGAATACTTAAATATAATATATATATTATATTATATTATATTATATTATATTATATTTATATTATATATATATATATATATATATATATATATATATATATATAACAAAAAGTTATTGCTCATCATCTGGTTCTGTATAGTTCACAATGGTATTTCAATGATATAAATTGCTATACTCATTATTGTTAGAGCAATTTATATGAATAAGTCATATGCTATCTAGACAGTTTTTAAAATATAAATAAAATAACTGAGTAACAAAGATGTTTCCTTAGAGACTATAAGCTCTGTATTTTCTCCCAAGATAATGATTCTGACTTGTGTTATAACCCTGTTCTTCCTGGAAAATAGTGTTGCTGTCAATGTATGACTGTGAGTGAAAATTAAATCCTATTTGGACAAGTGAGGCTTTGAGTTTACTGAGCACTATTTCTTGTGCTGAATGTTATTTATAATCAATCTTTCCAATTCTTTCAAATTATTTGAATGATGCTGGAAAACTCAGGCCAAAACAGACAAGACAGACCTCCGGAGGTTTAGGAGCTCAGAGGGGAGGACAAAAATAAGAGATTCATGTGCTTCTAGGATGGGGAAGGAAGGTTTATGTTCAGGAGTACAAATAGAGGACCCAAGGAAGCAAATAGAGGAGGAGGCTCCTGCTTTTGAAGAAATGAATCCTTATGTATATCTTGTATTAAAGTAAGAAGAACTAAGAAAGTGAAAACAAAAAGAACAAAATTATATTAAGTGTCTCTGAATGATTTATAAGCTGACTGAACAAACAGGATATGTATACATGAAACAGAGAATAAAATTAATTGTATATAATCAACTTTGTGTTGTTAAGATCAAAACATGAGGTCAGACAAAAAGTACTATGGAAATATTGACACAGATATTGATATGAAAGGATCTGAGAGAACATCTTTGAAGTGAAAAATATGAAAGTCATAAAATAAAAATCAAAATTGGGTAAGGGGGAGTGGTATAACAGAAGAGAAGCAAAAAAGACCCTGCTAAATAGAGTCAGTTGATGAGCTGGGAGATTATACAAGGAATCCCACGTGTGTGTGTGTGTGTGTGTGTGTGTGTGTGCGCGCGCGCGCGCGTGTAAGAGAAAGAAAAAAAAGAATAAAATTAAATTTAACACACACAGAGGATACATTTTCATCATCCAGCAGTACCTATTATGTACAAATGGGACAGCAGACAATAGGGAGAGTAGCTTGGAAGATATACAAAGAAATACTTTAAAAAATTCTCTTGAATTAGGGATGCCTGGGTGGCGCAGTTGGTTGTGTGTCAGACTCTTGATTTCTACTCAGATCATGATCCCAGGGTCATGGGATCAAGTCCAGCATCGAGATCTGCACTGAGCATGGAAGCTGCTGCAGATACACTCTCTCCTTCTTCCTCTCTACTCTGCTCTGATGTTCGTTCTCTCTCTCTCTCTCTCTCTCTCTCTCTCTCTCTCTCTCTCTCTCTTTCTCAAAGGAAAAAATAATCTCTAGAATGGAAGAGGAAACATAAGTCCTTACATTTTCATTGCCAAGCCGAGATAAGAAAAGTACATTTAAAATAATCCATGCCTTTCATATACGAATGAAATTTTAGAATTTAAAAGTTTTTTCACTGGAAGTTCCATGGGATGGTATGGGATTAGAAACCACTATTAAATTGATAACCAACAGAGAGCCAACTGAATCCTCATTAATAACTTTTGATATAAGATTCTGAAGGAATGTCTTTATATTTCTGAAGTAAAAAGATTTAACTATAACTTTGTATTAAATCAAACTAACATTGAACTATGGGAGCTAAAAATAAATAAATAAATAAATAAATAAATAAATAAATAAAGCATGCCCAAATACAAAACATTTCTTACCCATCACCCATCTGGACAATTTACTAGAGGATGTTTTGAAAAAAAGGAACAATGACTCTAAATAAAATATTTTACAAGAAATAGTGAAGAACAATAAAAACAGTGTATTTTATACTTAGGCTTAAATAAGAGTCATTTTAAAAAATGACAACTTTAAAGTAAATTTAATTTATTGATGATCTCAATGTAGAATAGGTTTTCAGCCTACTGGTGTAAGAGATGGCAAGAGGCAGGAGGAAGAAAAAAATAAAATACATGCTAGGATTCTTGATTTATATGATAAACATACAAAGAAAATGATTAACATAAAGCATTACATAGAAATAGCAAATGTTAAATACAGATGTTAAATTTCAAGTGCAAACACTTCAAAGTATTGAGATGTTAAACTTTTAAAACACTAAAGAAAAAAATGGAACTAAGAAAACTGCATGAGTTAATCAAAATATAAGAATACCATTTTTTTAAAGTAGAGAAAGTAGAAAACATAAAATATATTGTTAGGAAATAGCTTCAACATCTCAGTAATCACAATGAAATAAATATCTAAAAATTAATGATTTAAGTGCTTAGTCTCAGATGGGGCTTTACAAATGTGATCTTGTTTCCTATTTAAAAGAGTTATACCTAAAAATGACTCATAAATATTGGTAGTAAAGAAGGAAAAAAGTGTATAAGAGATTCATGTAAACACACACACACACACACACACACACACACACACACACACACACACACAAGCAGGTATGTTAGTATCATTGGTAGAGCAGAGGGAACATCAGTTAAATACATTTAAGAGGACAAGGACAAAGAGGGGCATTTATACTTAATAAAATCTATAATCCTTCGAAAGATCCATTCATTCATTCAATCTCTCATATTGAGAACTTATGTTGTATCAGGCATATTTTGGCTTCTAGAAAGAAAGAGGTAACAGATCCAATTCCACAGAATTGTGAAATAAGGAATGGAGTTTCTTTAAACTGAGATGGCAAGGACTATAAGAAGAAAGGATGTAGCAGTGACATGTTAGAGTCTGAAAGCTCAGCTTGGGGCATGTTTCTTTTGAGTTGCCTGGTAGAAGACCAGGTACTGATGTCAAGTAGAAAGTGGATTTTATAAGTCTTTGGGTCAGGATGCAATCCACTTTAGAGATACACATATTAAAGTCTTTAGAGTAGAAACTGCACGTAACAAAATGTGATTGAATGATGTTTGGTAAGTGTGTATATATATAAAAAAAGAAAACAAAATTAAATAAACAAACAAACAAACAACAAAAAAAATCACAAGAAATCCAAGGACAAGACAGCGCTGGTTAACTGAGCCCAGGAAATGAGAAAACTGAATATGAATGGTCAGAATACACAAGGAAATCCAGGAGAGTCTGGAATACAAGTTAAAAATGTGTTCTAGGGTGGAGAGGAAAGTGCTACAGATAGATTAAGCAAGATGAAGAATAAAAGGTGACTGGTGTATTTAGTAAATAAGAATTCACTGTTGATCTTGAAGAAGCACTTTGAGTACAGTGACAGGAGCAATAGGTCTGAGTAGAATGGGCTCAAAGAACAATATGAAGAGAAGAATTAGAATCAACGAGTTTAGATGAGTATTCCAAGGAGTTTTGTTGTAAAGGGGGAAAAAAGATGTTTTGTATATAAAGAGGGAAAACATGATATGGATATTTGGTTACTTTTGTTGCTTTAAGATTGGACAAAAGCAGCAGTTTTGAATACAAAGATCACACGCATGCCTAAAAATGAAAGAAAGGCAAAACTTGATGGAGTGATACACTTCAGGAACCTAGTGGGAGTAGGATCCACTGCACAACCGAAGGTGTTGTCTTTGGGTGGAAGTGTGGACCATCTATGTGTTGTGAACCAGAAAGTTTTAGATCACCACAAATACGATTACGTGGGTTGAAATAATGCATTCTGTGGAAGGTCCCTTTTAACTGCTACAATTTCTTCAGTAGAACAGGATGCGAGATCTTCAGCTAAGGTGTAGTTGCTGGAGATCCGACAAGAGTGGGTAAGATCTCAGATGATCATCTAGAAGGATGGCAAGAGTGAACAGAGAATGGACAAATACAACACAGATGCTGAGCAGCAGCAGAGGTACACAAAAGCCAGTAAATATTTGGGGCACCTGGGTGACTCAGTCGGTTAAGCATCTGACTCTTGGTTTCAGTTCAGGTCATGATCTCCTGGTTTGTGGGTTAGAGCCCCACAGATGGCTCTGCACTGACAGCATAGAGCCTGCTTGGGATTCTCTCTCCTTCTCTCTCTGCCCCTCCCCTGCCCATGCATGCACATGCACACACATGTGCTTTCTCTCTGTGTTTTCTCTCTCTCTCTCCCCAAATAAATAAATAAAACTTAAAAAAAGGAAATGCTTTGAAGTGATTTGGGTGATTGAATCAATTGTTTCTGCTGAAGAAATGAAATCTTTTTTTTTTTCTTCAATTTATTTATTTTGAGATCAAGAGAGAGCAGGAGTGTGGGAGGGACAGAGAGAGGGAGGGAAGGAGAGAGAATCCCAAGCAGGCTCTGCGCTCTCAGTGCAGAGCCTGATGTGGGGCTCTCACCCACAAACCAGGAGATCATGACCTGAGTTGAGGTCAGACACTTAACAGACTGAGCCACCCAGGTGCCCCTGAAGAAACTAAATCTTAGAGTTTAAAGTAATAACCATTTGCTCCATGTGTTTCTAACAGTACTCCAGCTGTCACTCCCTTGTTCTTACTGTAATGGCAGAAAATTTGCATTAATTCAAGAAAAAGCATAAAAGGCTAATAAACATATTGTAAGTTTACTCTCATTAGTAATGCAGTGAAACACAAATTCACATAGGGAAAGGATAATGTTCTTTGTAACATAAAAGCTTAGTGACAGTAATGAGGTAGAAAAATACATACTTTCATTTACCTTTGGAGAAAGAATACATTGGTGTTCCCTTTCTGGAGGGAGTTTCAAAAATATGTATCAATATTTAAACCCCCCAATAAATCTTTTTCTTATGTCTATATATATCCTCGTTTCTATTTTTCTATTAAATTTTAGAATAAACATGTATTTAGGCATCAAATTTATTTAATTAAAATTTTAAGATTTTAAGTGAATAAAATAAGTTCTAAAAGCCTATTGAGAAATTGATCAAGGGAGGAATAGGAGCAAGATATTTATTTGATATACATTAATTTATCTTCTATAATACACAGCATATAAAATCACATCTGACTCTTGATTTCAGTTCAGGTCATGATCCTAGGGTCATGGGACTGAGTCCTATGTTGGGCTCCATACTCAGCATGGAGCCTGCTTGAGATTCTCCCTCTCTCCCTCTCCCTCTCCGTCTCCCTTCCTCTCTCTCTCTCTCTCTCTCTCTCTCTCTCTCTCTCCCCCTGCCCCTCTCTCCTGCTTGTACTCTCTCTCTCTAGCATAAAAACAAAAACAAAAACAAAAAAGAAACAAAAAAAAAACCCAAAACAAAAACATTAAGAAATGACACTTTCTGGTGGTAAGCAGAACTAACTTTCTCTGTCTTACCAATGGAAGACAAAAATTGAGCTATAGAAGCACCAACAATTTTCACCAATATATCTCCAAATATTTACAGTTAAGTTATTAACAGGACATAAAATAGAACACATTTTCCCCAAGTTCTTGCCTAGCAAACTTTATATCACCTGACAATTAGGGTGTTTTTCTATATGGAAAAGTTATGCATAGATTCCATATTCATGGCTTTATTACTTTAGAATATAATCCTAACCTCTAGATAAGAAAAAAAAAATGAAAAACAAACAAACAAAAACCCAAACTGGTTTTGTTTCTATAGGAAATTCTGCAATAAATGATAAATTCTACAATAATCCAAGCTTAGAGTTTCCAAGATATGTGACAAGTTTCCCTAGGATAGCATGGTGAACTCAGAGGGATGCTAAAGGATGCTAAAATGTTAAATTTGCATGGAAAGCATAGTGATACTAGACATTTGACAGCACCCACTAAATTACTAATTTTAAATAATGAAGGGTTTATATTAGATAGTGTTGCATACATTTCAATTATGTCATAGTTTTCAAAGCCAAGTTTTGTTGGTGACTGTGATAATAAGCAAGTACTGCATGAGAAATTAACCAGAAACAGGAAATGGGGGTGACTTTAGCTAATCTGATTCTGAGGCTTGAGAGGTTGTGCAGTGATAAACAGGCACATATATACCTTTAGTTAGCTAATAGTATTTATTTAATTATGGTTAATGTCTTCTATTTTATTTGTATTATTTTTTTCAAAAGTCTGCTAATTTCTTAGGGCATAAATACTTATTAAGTTGTTTGGCCTAAGTGCTGTTAGTATTTCTTTTGGCCTAGGGATCCTATGAAAAATTACTGAGATACTAAAGTTACCTTGAACGGAAGAAGTTTGGAAACCTCTAAAGTATTAAAATTATACCTGAGAGAGGCAAATTACTAAGGTTCCAGACACAAAATTTCTAAGTACAGGTCTTACATTACTCTCCTAACTCTAAATTTATCCTTCATCTATTCCAGACTACCAAGTAACATTTCACTCTTTTACTATATTTTGTTATGGGGGGGGGTTATTTACAGTTTCCTCTTTCATGAATGTGTACTAGAGGGAATGTTCCAGGACTTATCATTGAATGTAAATAGGGAGAACTAATGCTTTGTTCCCTTCATTTATGAAGATTATCATCATCTTAATCACTTGTGACTCATATGGCAGGGAAAATATGCTAATGTGCATCATCTAGCAGAAAGCAGGTGTTAAGCATTGTACTGTGAAATTATACTAGTTGATGATACCATGGGCCCAAACATGGATACAGAACAGAGACAGGAAGAGCATGGGGAAACCACATCGTATTGTAACACAGGAATGAGAGCATGATTTCTACCACCATCTAGCTATGTGAGCATGGACAACCCATTTAGTCTTCAGGGTTTCAGTTTTGTTTTCACATGGAAAATGTTTCGCATATTTATCAATCTAACAGTAATTTATCAGTATACAGAATATTTTGAGAAACGTAAGAATGAAGACAAACAATATACAGTCTCTGTTGCTACAGAATCTATTAGGTCAAATTAGCTCATACAGTTAGTTTTTATTTTAGAGACACTTAACATTACAGAAAAAAATCTAAACTCTTTGGCTTTGTATGTCTATCACGGCCTTTTGTTAATAGGCCATTATTAATTTTTGTGATTTTCGTCTTCTACCACAAACTATGCCAAATTTTTATCAATTGATATTAATGTTTTATGTGGTTTCACTTTTCCATGCCTTGACTTTAATTATTGATTTCTTAATGTACTCATGAATGAAGAAAACCACACATAAAATCCAATAATATCTAGTGGAATGTATTGGAATGTACATGAGAGAATCAAAGTATGCTTTGGAAATTCAGAAAAATAAGAGAGTAATTTCTATTAGAAATAATTCTTAGAGGAAAAAAAAATAGTATCTCAAAGAAACCACAAAGCATGGGGAAAAGGTAGCACAGGAGATACTATGTGAAGGCACTGCAAGGAGAGGAACAACTACAAGCACAAATCCCTGCAAATGGAAGAACTCAAGCATGTTCCTGCTTGCAAGGGTTTGGTATTGGAATCTATCTCCCAGATTTGTCTTTCTTCTCCAATCTAGTTATCATCTCTTCACTTCTTCAAAACTCTGAACATTTCCTGGACACGAACAAGGTAGTCTTCAGCATGCAGAGATTCCTCTCTTCTGAGAATTCCCCGCCATGGCCAGGGAAGACTGTTCCCGTCATCATCACCTTGCTATAGATGATTACTGCCACTATTACCAAATGCGGTTGGTAATAATGATAACACACTGGATACCTTCCATTTCCTAGACCATTCTTTGTCTTTCTCCAGTTTGCTGTCTGACAATAAAAAGTAGCTAATGGGAAACTAAAGCGAATGAGAGTTTTTATTTACCTAACTTTCTTACTGGGTTGTATCACTTGGGCTTCACCCTCCATGGAAAATCATGGCTCCTATTAAAAAGCTTCACTATAAAACTTTGTAGGATCTTCTTCCTTTCATCCCTTCAAGTAGATGGGTGGCAATCCTTCTGCTCTTATCAGTTTTAAATTTTTATACTTTGTTTTATGATAGAAAACGTACTGTTGAATTACTGATAGAAAATGAGGAGTCTTTCAATCTTAGCTCTGATAGGTAAAGACTTTACAAGTTGTTACTACCATTTTTCTAAGAAAACAGCAGACGAATTTGAAGCATAAGGAGCTTTCCTGGATCAATCAGAGAACTGAATTTGCAGAGCAAACTTCCACTCTGAAATCTAGAGAGAGATAGGTGAATCCAGTCATACCCAAGATCTGCTTAACTGGAACAGGAGCTGCTAGAGAGAAAAACTTGTAAAAAACCTTGTAATTTTGAATGACTGCTGGAGGTCGAGAGTGGTCTAGTGGGAGTGAGAAACTCCAGAGGTGCTATCTTATGGGCCCCTATACTTAGTTGGTCCTCATCCATGGATCCCACCAGGTTTTTATGATGCAGATGGTAGAAAGATACCTTCTTGGCTCTGGCTGAGGGAGATCCAGAACTTTTAAAATGCCCAGAGCATTCTTCATAACAAAGCCTTTATCAGAGTCTTCTCCTAGGTGAGAAAGAACCACCCCCACCTCCCTGTACCCAACCCTGCCAGTCCCTCTAGCTTTCCTTTCTAATTAAGGCAGTGGAGGAAGCTATACCACTGGTGGAGGTCACAGTCCTGATACAGACCTGAAAAACTAAGAGTTCATTAAGAGTAGAGAACACTCAGCCTGACGTGCGCGTGCATGCATACACATTACCTCTAAACCAACATGACTCCAGTATAACACTACTTTATAGCCAAAAGAGCTGCAAGACACAGACTATCTGAGGAGGCATTCTTAGAAATCCCAAAGTCAATGGCAGACATAAAAACTAAGATATCAGAAGAATTTGAAACTTCTGGCACCTATAACTACGTAAAATATTAAACGCAGCCCAATATTTACCCAGATTAACGTAGCCTCACCCTAAAGCCTGTTTATCTCAGTTCCTATTGCTCCGTACAAGATGGCTGACTCACAACAAAAAATTACAAAGCATGCCAAATAATAATAATTTAAAAAAGGGAAAAAAACTACTATGGAATGAAAGATAAAGTCAACATCAGAACTACACTCAGATATGATTCTGGTTTTTAAATTATGAGACAGAAAATCTTAAATAACTATGACTAAACCATTGTGAACTCTAAAGGAAAAAATAGTAGACAACTTTCAAAAATATAAGCATACATTTAGAAATTATAAAGAATCAAAATGTTAGGGAAAAATGTGAAACATAACTGAAGAATGCCTTTGAGGGCTCACCAGTATATTGGCTCCACTGGAAACAAGTATGAGATATCTTAAAGATAGTTCAATAGACAGAACTTCCCAAGAACTGTGAGAGAATTTCAAAAGGTGCAATATACACATAATTAAAATATGAGGAGGGAAGAAGAAAGAATCAAGCAGTGGCAATATTTGAAGGAATAATGAATGGCCAAGAGCTTTCCAAAATTAATTACAGACACCAACCACAGGACTGGTATTCTCAGAAAACAGGAAACAGTATAAATACAAAACAAAACAAAACAAAAACCTGGACTTCTATATTTAGCAAAATTATCCTTCAAAAGTGAAGGAAACATAGTCATTATCTGATGTGAGTACATATGTGTGCATACCCACACACACACACCCACACACCGGGAGGATTAATCAACACCAGAACTTCCTTGCAAGAAATGTTAAAAAGTAATGCTTTAGGCAGAAAAAAAAAAAAAAAAAAAAAAAAAATATAAAAAAAGAAATTAAATGTGCAAAAAAAAAAAAAAAAAAAAAGAGGGTGCCTGGGTGGCTCAGTGGGTTAAGCGTCCTACTTCAGCTCAGGTCATGATCTCACAGTCAGTGAGTTCGACTCCCACATCAGGCTCTGTGCTGACACAGCTCCGAGCCTGGAGCCTGCTTCAGATTCTATGTCTCCCTTTCTCTCTGCTCCTCCCCCACTCACGCTGTCTCTGTCTCTCAAAGATGAATAATTGTTAAATTTTTTTTTTAAAAGAAAGTGTCAGAGAAAAAATAAAGGCCAAATAAAATGTTTTAGTTTTCTCATTCTTAATGGACTTAAAAGATAACCGTATAAAGTAGTAACAGTATTGATGTATTTCTGGGTGATTACAGCATGTGAATAAGTAGAACGAATGACAGCAAAGGTCATAAGGAAGGAGGATTTGGGACAATGTGCTATGAAGTGCCCACACCACAAGTGAAGCAGCATGATGTTATTTGAAGGTGGATTTAGATGAATTAAAAACGTGTGTTGGAAACTCTAGGGCAACCAGTAAAACAAGTTTTAAAAATATATAGTTGATATGCTAGGAAAGGAAATAAAGTGTAGCCATATAAAATGATCAATTATAACCAGACAAAGCATAAAAAGATGGGAGTGTAAGGAGAAGGAGAAACAAAGAACCGATGCAATAAACAGGTATGAACATGGTAGATACTAATCTAATTATACAGTTAACTACCAAGCCCACACAAGGAGAAATAGATAATCTAAATAGTCCTATATTTTTGAATCAATAACTAATAACATTTCAAAACAAAATCACCAAGCCAGATGATTCCACCGGTATATTATGCAAAATACTTAGGACAGAAGTGGCATCAATGTTCTGCAATACACCAGTACACAGAAGCAAGGGGAGTACTTTCTAACTCATTCCATGTGGCCAGCATTACCTTATTGCCAGAACCATACAAGAACATTACAAGGTTATAAAATTATAGGCCAATATCTGTCATGAACAGAACTGCAAACATCCTCAACAAAATATTAGCAAATCAACAGTCTAAGAATAATTCAAAGCATGCAAGCCTGGTTCAACATTTGAAAATCAATTAATCAATTAATTAATCAATTAAGGCTAAAGAAAAAAAGTGATCATATCAATTGAGGAAGGAAATATATCTGAAAAAACCGAACTTCCATTCATGATAAAAAAAAAATACTCACAAAACTACAAGTAAAGGGGCAACTTTCTCAACTTGATAATGAACATCTACAGAAATCCTACAGGCAACATCATTTTTAATGGGAAAAACTGAATGCTTTCCCCTGAGATTTGGGGAAGAGTGGTGTCTCTCAGCACCCCTATTCAACACTGTACTGGAAATCCGAGATAATTCAATAAAACTAGAAAAGGAATTATAAGTTATTTGCATTAGGAAAGAAAATATAAAGTTGTCGTTATTCACAGATAACATGTTTGCCTATGTCGAAAATCCCAATGAATCTGGGGTGCCTGGGTGGCACAGTCGGTTAAGCGTCCGACTTCAGCCAGGTCACGATCTTGCCGTCGGTGAGTTCGAGCCCCGCGTTGGGCTCTGGGCTGATGGCTCAGAGCCTGGAGCCTGTTTCCGATTCTGTGTCTCCCTCTCTCTCTGCCCCTCGCCCGTTCATGCTCTGTCTCTCTCTGTCCCAAAAATAAATAAACGTTGAAAAAAAAATTTAAAAAAAAAATAAAAAATAAAAAAAAAAGAAAATCCCAATGAATCAAAAAACAAAACAAAACTCTTTAAACCAAGAGTGATTATAGTCAGATCATACAATACAAGGTTAATACAGAGAAGATGAGCACAAGGTGTTGTATAGAAGTGTTAAATCACTAAATTGTACATCTGAAACTAACATTGCACTGTATGTTAACTAACTGGAATTTAAATAAAAACTTTTTTTAAAAAGTCAATTGCTTCCCTATATACCAGTAATGAACAACTGAAATTTGATAAAAAAAAATCTTTAAAAAATAATAAAATGTGGGGCCCTGGGTGGCGCAGTCGGTTAAGCGTCCGACTTCAGCCAGGTCACGATCTCGCGGTCCGTGAGTTCGAGCCCCGCGTCAGGCTCTGGGCTGATGGCTCAGAGCCTGGAGCCTGTTTCCGATTCTGTGTCTTCCTCTCTCTCTGCCCCTCCCCCGTTCATGCTCTGTCTCTCTCTGTCCCAAAAATAAATAAACGTTGAAAAAAAAATTAAAAAAAAATAATAAAATGTAATGAAATGCTTAGACATAAGTCTAACAAAATGTGTATATGATCTATATTTGGACAATTAAAAAATAGATGAAGATCTTAAGAAATGAAGAAAATATACAAAAAATTTTTTATTCCCCCCAAACTGACATACAGGTTTAGCACAATTCCTATCAAAACCTTAGTAAGATTTTTTTTAAGTTTATTTATTTTGAGAGAGACAGAGAGAGAGAGAGAGAGAATGCATGTGCATGAGTGGGGGGGGGGGGGCACACGGAGGGCAGAAAGAGAGGAGAGAGAGAAAATCCCAAGGAGGCTCCACTCTGTCAGCCCAGAGCCCCACGTGGGGCTTGATCCCATGAACCATGAGATCGTGACCTGAGCTGAAATCAAGAGTTGGGTGCTCAACCAAGTGAGCACCCCCAGATCTCAGGAAGATTTTTATAGTTATAAACATAATTATTCTAAGATTTATATGGAAAGGCAAAGGAACTAAAACAACTAAAACAATTTGTAAAAAGAATAAAGCAGGAGAAATTAGTCCAACTTATTTCAAGACTTATGAAGAAAAAGCTAAGGTAATCAAGAGTGCAGAATCAGTGGAGAGATAGACACATAGATTGTTGGAACAAGTATCTTCACGTTTTCTGCTCATTCAGAAACATGTATAACCACATAATCCTCTTCCGCCACCAGGCTTTCTTGTCAGAATTTGCTAATTGTGTTCAAGTATCTGACCATCCAGTGAGATCATTTCTCACAGCCCTTGATGTCATATAGAACCATCTGGAAACCAAGCCTAAGTTTTTTCATCTTCAGTCAACTGAGTGTAGATATTAGCCACATCTAAACACACCTTCACAAACAGACCTGCAATGGTGTTTGATTAAATACCTGGGTATTAACAGCCCAACCACGTGGACACATAACACTAACCATCACACCATCTGAGAAAATACTTAAAGGCATGTGAGGGATTCTATAAAAAACTATCTATGAGAGGAGAGGTTTGAAAAAGAAGGGGAGGTTAATGAAGCTGGAAACAATTTGACCCTTTTTTTACTTTAAGACTTAATTTCCGGCTAGGGCTAAAGCTTCCTCTTCTTCTTCAGATCTGAACCAAGTCAGCCACTGATAGTGCCTTTCCCTTGCTGTAGGTTTATTCCACATCCACACCATGGACTACAATAATACAACTTGTATTATCATCTCATTTTCGGCACAGAGGTGTAATTACGGCAAAGTCACACAGGTGGTTGGTGGCAGCGGTGGGATGCAAACCTAGTCTGGCTCTGGAGTCTGGTTTCTTAACCATAAGCAAGCTTGCCCCTCAGAACAAAAGAACACGTATGAGTTTCAGTACTCAGGCTGCCAGCCTCCACCTTTAAGTGCTTTGTTTTATCCGCCTCCCACTTTCTAGCTCTACTAGCTCAGTTTCCATTTTCTTGGCAAGTCTACGCCGTTGGTATTCACAGCAGAGAGGTGTGTTGCAGTCTCTGACCTCCGTGAAGGATAACTGATTTATCAGTGGACAGTATCTTTCATGAATGAGAGAGAGAAAACAGAATTACGAAATGCAAAACAAGTTTAATTCCTGTTCTAAATCCTAACATTTGATATACCAACTGACTACTTAGCAATCGGTTTCCGACCTCAGCTTCATTTTCAAATTTATGAGTACTTTCATTTGTTCACCCTCTCCTCCTGGGTTTCCACCCACAGCCTTCTGAGAAAGGTTGCTTCACAGCTTTCTTTGTCCTGTGTTCAGCCTCTAGTTTGAAAAGCAAGCAAACCAACAGACAACACAACAATAACAAAAAAACCCTTGAACCTGTGCTCCACCATTAACACTCCTGACCCACTGTTGCCCAGTCTCTAGTCCTCGCTTGTCAACTGTGGGTGTACAAACCCCACAGAGAAGCGGGTTCAGTATGAGTAACGGAGGGCTCTAAATAGAGTCCTTTTCCTTGCAGGCCGTGCAGGGTAATTAAATGTTTCTCCGCAAAGAGGTGCTATGGCTTCTTTCTGTTCTTTAATGGATCCGTTTATCCAACATATACCAAAATGAAAGACCTGGTCATTGGAATCCTTCACTAACTTTTAATTATTATTTCCACTACATTTTATTTTAGGTCATTTGGGTACAAGCAGTTCTCCTAGGTAACCCGATCCATTGCTGATGAAAGTGAAGCAGGAGTGTGCTCTACAGTGGTTACTAGAGAGGAAAGGAATTCTAGGTAGGTGCGCTATGCATTACAAGTGAGGCGATGGAGCTGTTGAGAAATTAAAATTACTCAAAAACAAGGAAAATCTCTAGAGAGTTTCTTTCCTCTTATTGCCTTTGTGTTCGACCCTTTGAACACTTTTTTTTTTTTTTAATTTTCACATTGGCATGGCTTCCTGGCAGGAAACATAATGGCAGGGGGGAAGGAGGATAGAGAAGAGGTACCTTGGTTAAAAATGGAAACTTCTAAATGATTTTTTAAAAAAATGACTAGCCTGATATTCAAAGACAGAACTTTAAAGCTGTGTTTATTGCTTCAGCTCTGAAGTGAGAAGTTATTTTTTCATTTTGAATTGACTTAAGGCCAATGAGATTGAATTCTTTAATTTCCCGTTTCAGCATTAAATGTGAAATTGTGCATACATGTACTCTAATTAAAATCAGTAACATTTGTTTTACAGAACAACTTTCCAGAGAATAACTTTATGGGCTACTGTGATTAGCCTTTACTTCAAATGTAAAATTAAATTGTATAGTTTTTCTTCATTGTTTTTCTGCTGGAGGAAAACATAATGGCATTCGCCATTTTTATGCAGTGACTGTTAACATTTCAATAAGCACACTCGCTAAAAATGTGAAATAATATACATTTTTCTAAGCTATATTTAACAATTTGTTGCAGGAGTATTAACACACACCACTCCGTCCCAAACTACTGTACGTGATAGCAAAGGGAGCTGGAGAGAAGGTCCCACAGAACATCCTTTGCTGAGGGCTCAGCTTCTTTTTAGTTCCATGAAATTCAAACAGCCACTTCATGTCTTTACCAAGCTCCACCTTAGGTAAAATGAGGGAATAAAGCTTATAACTCTTAAGTGTGTTACAGGAGCAAAATGACAATGTTTATGTGATGTGCTTTACACAGGATCCAAAATATAATGATGATCAATATTTTTACTTTCTGCCTACCCAGGATAAAGATTTCTCAACTTTGCTTAGCTTTCATCATTAATGGACTAGAAATACAGTTTTTGTTACTATGGCTTTTAGCGCGTTGTAATAAAATCTATGTCCTCATTAAGGACGACACTAAAGTATGCCACTGATTTTTCAGTTCTCCCTGAGGCTCAGATAGGTTTTCATTTCGTTAAAGCCCTGCCCCTGCCCCTGACCCATCCCAGATCACCCTATTATGCCTCCTCTCCAAGAAGTTATAACAGGACCTGGCTGTCTCTCACAGATGAATTCCAGCACTGCTTCATCTATCTTCAAAACCTAATGTTTCCACTTTATATGGCAAGATTTAAAAATGGGCAAGTGTTTTCCATGTGGAAGAGCACTGAGGTACCGTTTTGAGACAGAAGCATCTGTGGCTATGCCTAATTTTCGTATCGGCCTGCGTTGGGAACAGAATAAATACTTGTGGGATTGAGTTAACCAGACTAGAAGCAGTAAGGCCTCGTCTTTGCACTTGGCTACCACCACTGTGTCACAGGCACACAGAAGAACTGTAAGCCTATCTCTGCCCACAGAGAGCTTGCAGTGAAGACATGGGTGAATGTCTCACAAGCATGAAACAGACAACCAAGTTCCACTTGGCTTCACAGGCTTTACACAAGTAATGCTCTGTTTGGAGAAAAACAGGAACTCTGCCAACTGAGACCAAAAGTATTCTCAAAAAGCAGGATGGCTAGAATACTAAGGCTTAGAAAGGGAAAAAAGGCAATGCCTATCTGGGGTGTAGCACCTATGGGAATACTTTTGGTCAATGGTTTCAATCTATTCGGGATAATTTACTCACAACTGATTTGTCACTTCCAAGTTCTCCTTTTTCTTTCTTTCTTTTTTTTTCTGTCATTAATTAGTTCTCAAAGTAAAAGGGTACAATACCACCAAATATGGCTAGACTGCTTCATCTTAAACTTTCCTTACACTCCCACAATAAAGAGAAGCTGCAGACTGTATGCATCTCTTTAGAGGCATTCCAAATGCACTAAATGTGTTCCTCGCATCCTACAATTTTCCTGCTTCCCACCCGCCCCCCCCCCCAGCTGTGTTTTCAACTAAGCCATCACAGTTTGGCATATACTTTCCCAAATCTTGACATATTATATTGTTTCATGTCTTGACACAAAATCTCTGAGATGCGTTACAAGGAGAGAAAGTCTGCAATTTACAAGGCTCAACTAATTACCGGTGTGTATAAATTCCCAGGCTCAATTTGAACTGCATCTCCTTGCAAAATGAAATGGCAGAGGCTGCTAGACAACCATCTATATTAAGATATAATTCTGACTTGGTATATGACTTCTTAAAAATAATTTTAACTAGTAATAAATAAAGAATTGTACAAACAAAAGTGTAACTCCCAATAGAATTGAAATCTGGTCTGGTGGCTCATGTTGAAATTTATTTTCATGGAAGTGGCAGAATGAAATAGAGTGAATGACAACCAGTCAGCAGATCTGGATAAGGAATTTCTGTATGAAAAAGTCTTCATAGTGGAACTCAAAGAGGCTGTAACATTCAGTTTCACCCAATCTTTGCTTTAAAGAGATGAAAACAGTGAGTCACAGAAAGACTAAGGCATCTGCCACACACCTAGAAAGTGGCTGATAGTGATTATGGTACATTTATCTTTATATTTATCCATTTTTACAATTAGACAAATTATCACTAGTCTAACTGTAAATTAGTCTAATTGTCAAAATAGCAAAAGTGAAATTTACTTTGTCTCCATAATTTAAGTAATTCCAAAGCTTGGCCACGTGGAACTTGATTCAGATTGAAAATAGACTGATTATATATATGATTATATATAATACATAGTGAATATGTATATAGAATAAAATTTTCAAATATTAAGGCAACTAAACTAAAATAAAAAGTATATTACTCTTTAGATAAGAAATCCTTTACATTTAAGAATCTAAGAGACTCAGCTTACATTTCAATGTTAATGTATTCACTCATTCATCTATTCAAAAAAATTGCTGGAGTTGCATATGGATCAGGCAGAATAAGAATTCTCCACATAAGGGTCTCCAGTGCCTTTATTCAGAGGATCTATAGAAATGTGAACTTCCAATGTAGACCACTGAGAGACATGCATTAATAATTTAATATTTGTTCAATACAAGTTTTCCAAGCACTGATTATGTGCCAGACACTGTTGGGGGTAGCAACGGGCTTACATTCTAGTGGGGGTAGCAACGGACGTTAAACGTGTAAACAAATAAATCAGTTGTTACAAATTGGGAATGAAGTATAAAAGCGATGAACTAGGAGTCAGGATAGAATACACTGAATGACTGGGAGCACAGAAGGCAGAACCTGAGGGCTACTTGTATAGGGCAAGGGGAAGTCTGTCTATGGAAATAAGATTTAAAGTAAAGCTTAAAGGATGAGAATTCAGCAATGAGGGAGAATAAGAGGACGGTATTCCATGCAGAGTGAATGGCAAATACAAAGGGCCTGAGTTAAGGAAACAATGGTGTGCTTTAGGAACTAAAAGAAGATACAAATGGCTAAATGTTACTTAATTTGAAGAGAATGGCTCCATATGACAATGACAGCTCAAAAGGAATCAGATTATCCAAGAGGAGAAATTTGGAAGTTGGTTGCAGTAAAACGCATATTACGTGACAGGCTTCATTGGTTCGCAAGCTCCTTGGGGGCACTGCGGGTGCAATCTGAAACTAGTCCCCATACATGGAGGGCAAGGAGAGACTGAAGAAAGACGCAGATCACTCTACATTGGTAGACGGCAGGCTTAAAAAGCACTGGAACTTACTTACAGGACTTGTCTTGTGCAACTGCAAGACAAGTAGATCTCCACACTTGCCCACTAAACCGTAAAAATTCATATAGAGGCCTCAACTGGGTTCAGTTATGTATTCAGTCCAGCTGGTCTTAGCACCACATCACCATCTCCAGGCTGTGTCCTTGGAGCAGCCTCGGGGAGTGGGAAAAGCAAGTAGAGGCCACATTCCAAGGACAAGTGAGGAGCCTCTGATTGCCAGGGTCCAACTCACAAGTCAACTGGCAGTCACGGCCTCTAGATGACCTCTCCTATTATTTTATTTCAACGTTTTTATTTATTTTTGGGACAGAGAGAGACAGAGCATGAATGGGGGAGGGGCAGAGAGAGAGGGAGACACAGAATCGGAAACAGGCTCCAGGCTCTGAGCCATCAACCCAGAGCCTGACACGGGGCTCGAACTCACGGACCGCGAGATCGTGACCTGGCTGAAGCCGGACGCTTAACCGACTGCACCACCCAGGCGCCCCCCCTATTATTTTAAAGTGTTATTGAGATATAATTGACACATTATAAACTCCATGCATTTAAAGTCCACAGTTCAATGGTTTTCAGTACAATTATGGAGATCTTCAACCAGCACCATAACTGAATTCATTGTGGAAAAATGTATGTAACATGAAATCCACCATTTTTAACTATTTTAAAGTGTATAATTCAGTAGTTTATGTGCATTCCCTATGTTGTGCAGCAACTATCCCACTACCTAGTTTCAGAATTTTTCATCACCCGGAATGAGTGATTCTGAGTCACACATTAAGTGATTCCGAGTCACACATTAAGCAGTCACTCTCTGTTCCTCATCCTCCAGGCCCCTGGAACCTATTAACCTACTTTCCTTCTCAATAGATTTAACTATTCTGGATATCTTATATAAATGGAATCATACAGTGCATGGTCTTTTATGTCTGCTTCTTTCACTTAGCATAATGCACACAAATGTTCATAACCACCTCTATTTATAATATCCAAAATATGTAAACCTAAATGCCCATCAACAGATGGATGGATAAACAAAATCTGGTATATCTACACAATGGAATATTATTGAGTCATAAAAAGGAATTGTGTTCTAAAGAATGAATCTTGAAAACATTATAATTATAGAATATTTTACATGAAGAGTTTTAATTTTTTTTTCAACGTTTATTTATTTTGGGACAGAGAGAGACAGAGCATGAACGGGTGAGGGGCAGAGAGAGAGGGAGACACAGAATCGGAAACAGGCTCCAGGCTCTGAGCCATCAGCCCAGAGCCCGACGCGGGGCTAGAACTCACGGACCGTGAGATCGTGACCTGGTTGAAGTCGGACGCTTAACCGACTGCGCCACCCAGGCGCCCCAAGAGTTTTTAAGCAGAGATATAAAAGAATCCCGTTTACTTTAGAGAACATCTCATTGGCGACCAAATGAATGAATGTTCCCCCAGAGGGAACAAGAGAAGTAGGGAAAATAAGGACCTATGATAGATAGGGAGCTATTGCAGTAGACCAAGTGAGAAATAGTGTTTGTTTAGGTGAGGAAGTTGGCAATGAAGAGAGAGGGAAGCCAACACATTAGAAAGATGTTTAGAAATAGAATTATAAGGCCTTGTGCTTCATTGGATTTACAGAGAGAAATCAATGCAGGCACACAGGTGTAGAATGCAGCTATGTCATTTACTATAATGTGCAAGACCATGGAAGAAGGAGATTTCAGGGAGAAAATCAGTAGTTGTGATGTGATAATGTTCAACACCGTGTGTTAGTGAGGATGTGGACCTATGAGAACTCTCCTGTAATGAAGAGTAAACTTTATATATCGACTTCAGAAAACTGTTTAGCAGAATCTTCAAAGCACAAATATGCATGTAAAATACACTCCAGTAATTCTTCTCCTAAGTAAATGCTTAGCAGAAACAGTATGTATATCCACTGAAAATAATAGATATGGATTTTATTGCAGTGTTATTCATGGTATTCCAAAACTGGAAGCTACTGAAATGCCTATTGACAGACAAATGGATAAATTAATTATGGGCACAGATTATCGTTCCTGACTGACATAGACACTGAGGCCCTGCGCAGGTTAAAAGCTTCTCTTACATTACACAGCAAGTGAAGATAAAGTTGACTTGAGACCTGTCACTACGCCAAAATATTTCATTTTACTCACTATATCTCGCTGAATGTTCTCTCCCCTTTCTATGCTTCCTGCTGACCTACAGGCAGAAAACTGTAGCCAGAGGATTAGTCAGAGTCCTGTAGCTAAAACCTGATATGAATTGGGGCACAGGTTTTAGGATTCCTGGAAAATTATCATATTAGGAAGATCTAAATGATGTCAATTCATCCCCGTGACTCCACCCCCCCCCCACCGCCATGGCACCTACACTATAAAATAGCAATGAAATTGTCATTATCAAATGAAAGAATATTTCACACAGCGTAATCTTCCTGATATATTAGAGTGGCTGTCAACTGTTAAACCAGGCTGAACATTGTGCAAGGAATTTAAAACACTGTATCTTACTATTTACCCCTGTCAGCCAAACTGTTGAAATAGCACACAAATATTTAGGAAAACTGAAACCATTTTGCCTTCTCAAGGACTTTCACATTCTTCTACAATAAACCAGAGTTCTGAAAGTTCATCAAGAGTTCTGGAAGGAGCTATATTAAAAAACAGAAAGTGGTGCAGTTCGTACATTCCATCAGGTCCTCTCAGACTCCTCAGTCAGACGACCCCAGGTCTATGCCGTTCACACTGCATGGGGACTAAATTGATAGTCAATGGTTCAACAGTGTTGGCTCCAACCACAAATGACATTTGCCGGCATCTGCCTCTTTTCCCTTTCTCTGGTCTTCCCCAGGAATCTGCCAGGTTTTCTGCCAACAGATTTCCTCTACTCAAGTCTGCCCAGCCTCCCGCTGCTGTGCCTGCCTTCTCACCAGATTGGTTTTCTTTAATTGTATTATTTTTATGAACCAGAGCGGAGCTTGTTTTTGTCATCAGGTGTTGTATTTAGTAGGTATATAAAGGAGACCATCTCGCCGTGGGCCATTCCCATCTGGAGCATCTCCCTCATCTTGCCAGAAGCAGGCTTCCCCTTCCTCTCCCTTGGCCAGGCTTCTGATACGTCTGCATATTTCACACCTAACTCTTCCCAAACAGTTTCGGATGGTTAAGGAAATGGGAATGTCCCCTTTCCTTTATCCTTTTACATGTTTTTATCTACCATTTCATCTTGGATATGGTATAGTGTGTTACTTTCCTAGGGCTGCCGTAACAAATCACCATAAACTGAGAGGCTTAAAGCAACACAGATGTATTCTCTCACAATTCTAGAGGCCAGAAGTCTGAAATCAAGGTGTCAGCAGGCCTGTATTCTGACCCACGGCTCTGGACAGAACCCAATCCATGTCCTTCTGCTGGTAGCTGCTGGCAATCCTTACCCTTCCTTAGCTTATAGCTATGTTATTTCAATCTCTGCTTTTTTTAAAAACAATTTTTTAATGTTTATTTTATTTTTGAGAGAGAGAGAGAGAGAGAGAGAGAGAGCGCGCACACACAAGTGGGGGAGGGGCAGAGAGAGAGGGAAACAGAATCTGAAGCAGGCTCTAGGCTCTGAGCTGTCAGCACGGAGCCCGACGGGGCTCGAACTCATGAACCATGAGATCATGACCTGAACCTAAGTCAGACGCTTAACCAACTGAGCCACCCAGCCACCGCCCAATCTCTGCTTCTGTGTTCACACTGCCACCTTCTCTCTGCTGTCTTTGCATTCTCCTTTTCTCTACTGTAAGCATATTTATCATTATCTCAGGGCCATCCAGTAATCCAAGATGACCACATCTCTAGATCATATCGGCAAAGGTCCTATTTGTGGATAAACTAACATTAACAATTTCTAGGGGGCCACCAATTCAAGCTTCTAAATATGGTAAGCTCAACATGGCACATGTGATAGAGTATAACACAAACCCTAACCATCCCAGTTCCTGGTTAGTCCTGGTTAGTGTCTCTCCTTCCTGAACTCAATGCGCAACATTGTTACTCTTTTAAGCAAATGCCTTTACTTATCTATAGCTATACTCAATCCTGAAACATACTGGTTCCCCGCACTCCCCCCCCCACCCCGTCAAGATTCTGCCTTATATCAAAACAAGTCTAATCAAGTAGGTTTATTTTATTTTATTTTTTTTTAATGTTTATTTATCTTTGGCAGAGAGAGAGAGAGAGAGAGAGAGATCATGAGTGGGAGTGAGGCAGAGAGAGAGGGAGACACAGAATCTGAAACAGGCTCCAGGCTCTGAGCTGTCAGCACAGAGCCCGACACAGGGCTTGAACTCATGGACAGCGAGATCATGACCTGAGCCGAAGTCAGACACTCAACCAACTGAGCCACCCAGGCACCCCAAGTAGGTTTACTGTTTAAATATTTTTTTTTTCAAAATTTAAAGTTACTCGGAAACATACAGGTTAGTAAAAATGAGATCTAATCTATTTACATTGTTCTAGAGTTCTTTTCTACCTGATATAGGAAAGAGATCTACTATTAATGTGATGACAAAAATAGAAAATGCATACACATAAAGGTTTGAGGGAAGTTCTGACCTAAACTACATTGTTATCCTTGATCTGCGGTCATCTTGTTGACTGGTAAGTACTTACACAGTTCATTTAACTTTTTTTTTCCATAGAAAGTTTAGTGACTCCTAGAAATATTTATTTCTTTCCCTCTCTGTGGAAAACCTGACATGATCAGAACACTAGGGTTTATAATTTCAGCCACTTTCATAATGATTCTTTAACTTATCAGAAACATTGACTTTAATTTCCTTCTGAAAGCAGGTGACTGCTGAGCACAGCCCTATAAAGCTAATTAATTATGGTAATTGTGTCATATGATGCTTGAAAATGGGTGCTTCCAGAATTGCTGAGAGAAATGTGTCTTCATCTAAGTTCGGCAGGCTATGTGTGCACTTTCAATTTGTATTCTTCCATATCCTACCAGATAAATAATTTTCCTCCTAGAGAGAGAAACTGATAGAGGATATGGCACGCTCTGAGCTCCGTGATAGTCCAACCGCAGCCTGACATACAAATAGATTAATGGTCCACAATTTTCTGTGCATTGAAATATCTGTCACAAGAATAAATGTATACTCCCCCCTTCCATTTTATGCTCTCATTATAGTCCTTGTCAAAGGAAATTATTATCTATTATTACTTTTTTTTGGAAAAATATTCTGTTTTGGTGCAAAATGTGCCATTAGTGATAAAGAAAAATATAATCATATATTTTTAGATATAATTCCCTGAAAAAGTGTTCTCATGACAGAATATAAAAGAGCACAACAATAACACAAAAATACTCCTATTACCTTGGTAAATGTTAGAGCATATTGGCTTTAAAAAAAAGTCAGCCCCCTGTCACAATTACTTTGTGTTTTTAGCTTTTCTTTAGATTCCTGCTTTTTGTTTAGATTCTTTATATCTAGGCAGACGGCAGGTCTGTCGCACGTCATACCTATTCTTTGAATGGTATCAAGGAGGGCTCGGATTGAAGACACTCTGCATTTAGATGACTCCAGGAAGCACTTTCAGGAGCCTTGCTTCTTTTGTGGCAACTTGTAGAATGAAGAGCTTTCCCATTTACCTCCTTTGTTCCTGTGGTGTCTAACAGAGTAAGCTACAGATAGCAGGTGTTCAGGCATTTGCTAGCATTGAATCTGAGAACAGAATAAATCTATTTAAGTAAAAGAGAATTCGAGTTGGACCTCACTTGAGATTTCTGTTACACTCTTATGGTAAAATTTTGGCCATTTTGGCCTTCTGTAACAATCCTAGCTGATGCTGTTCTCATAGGAAAACAAATCTTATGTCCCCCAAATCAATGGGATCCACATGTATCTCAGTTTCTGGTAATATAAGGACAATATAGAAACAATTTTTTTATTTTTATTTATTTTTGAGATAGAGAGAGAGAGAGACAGAGCATGAGCAGGGAGAGGGAGAGAGAGGAGAAGACATAGAATCTGGAGCAGTCTCCAGGCTCTGAGGTATCAACAGAGAACTCAACGGGGGCTCAAACCCATGAACCATGAGATCACAACCTGAGCCGAAGTCAGATGCTTAACCGACTGAGCCACCCAGGTGCCCCCACATAAACAGTGTTTAAATCTTTTCTAAATACATAACTATACATCTTTCTTCCTGCTATAATCATTTAAAGTATTTAAAATTTTTTCAATGTTATAAATGCTATTTAAATATTATTGACATGGTTTTAATTCACTTCAAGTATCCTGAGAGATCCATCTCCTTTACTAATATAACTAGCCAATCCAGCTAGTTAAAGTATTAAATGCTTATGTTAAACTTCATTCCAATTTCCAACTACCTTTTAAGCCATCAGTGGGAGAAGTTATGCTTTTCCTCTTTTAGCTTCTTTTCAGCATCTTTCTGCAGTGGATACCTTACCCACTAGTTGGCTGCCCCCGTGGACAGCATCTGTTGCCCTATTCCATGCTTGCACAGGACTTGGCGGCTCTCCACATGCTTTCATAAAAAAATTCTCTTCATCAGAGTACACTCTAATAATCACTGCAGACTTACTAAAGATGATATAAAGTATACACACACCACCAAAAACTCAGGAGTCCTTCATATTTCCCTCAAAACCCCTGTTCAGTCCTTCTGTCAGCCAGGAGCTTCCTTCCCACCCCCCACACCCTTGAGCATTGCTCAGCTTTTTAGCTTGCACTGCCTTTTCTTTATTGAGGTTGATGGCTTTTTTTTCTGCTTTAAAATTCTTGCAGTTTTTTGTCCTTCGACAGAGTTATCAAAGTCATTTTCTCTGCCAAAAAGGCCCTTTCACACCAGTTGCTTGGAAGATAATATTTTCTCTATGTCTTACAAATAAACAGTGGGTACTTTTCCTGTTTGATACTTATGTGTTTATTATTTCCTAAAATTTTATTTCCAGTATAATATATAGTGTTATATTAGTCTCAGGTGTACAATATAGTGATTCAACAATTCTATACATTACTAGTGCTCATCATAAGTGTACTCTTAACCCTCTTCACCTACTTCACCCCATTCCCCCACACACCTCCCCTCAGGTAAACATCTGTTTGCTCTCTGTAGGTAAGGATCTATTTCTTGGTTTGTCTTATTTCTTTACTCATTTGTTTTGCTTCTTCAATTCCACACATGAGTGAAATCATAGGGTGTTTGTCTTTCTCTGACTTATTTTACTTAGCATTATACACTCTAGGTCCATCGAGGCTGTTGCAAATGGCAAGATTTTATTCTTTTTTATGGCTGAGTAATATTCTGCTGTATATATGCCATATCTTCTTTACCCATTCATCTATCAATGGACACTTAGGCTGCTTCCATAATTTGGCTATTGTAAGTAATGCTGCAATAAACATAGGGTGTATAGATCTTTTTGAAGTCGTGTTTTGGATTTTTTTGGTAACTACCCGGTTGTGGATTACTGGATCATATGGTAGTTCTTTTGTTAATTTTTTGAGGAACACCAATACCATTTTCCACAGTGACTGCACCAGTTTGCATTCCCACCAGTAGTGTGCAAGGGTTTCTTTTCTCTACACCCTTGCTCCCAAGTTGTTTCTCAGGTTTGTTTGTTTGTTTTTAATTTTTTTTTTAATTTTAGCCATTATGACAGGTGTGGCATGATATCTTATTGTGGTTTTGATTTGCATTTCCCCAATGATTAGTGATGTTGAGCATTTTTTCATGTGTCTGTTCACCATCTGTATGTCTTCTTTGGAGATGTGTCTGTTCATGTGTCCTGTCCTTTTTTTTTTTTTTTTTTTTTTTTTCATGGCTAAGACCCATTTATTCTTAATCTGAACAAGCCTGGCATCTGTAACTAGACATGTAGCTTCCATTTGCCTTCTTTCCTGTGAGTAGCTTTGCTCCATGATTCTACTGAAGTAAAAGTGCTTCTTAAACAGTCCAACAGCACTTCATGCAAATTTGAACCATGTGAATTTGAGATTTTTTTTAAATTGGAGTATTTACTTTTTTGTTGTTGAGTTGTATAATTTCTTTATATATTTTGGATACAACCCCTTATCAGATATGTTATTTGCAAATATCTTCTCTCACTCAGTAGGTTGTCTTTTAGTTTTGTTGATTGTTTCCTCTGCCTTACAAAGGCTTTTTATTTTGATGCAGTCCCAATAGTTTATTTTTGCTTTTGTTTCCATTGCCGCAGGGGACCCACCTAGAAAAATGTTGCTGTGGCCAATGTCAAAGAAATCATTGCCTGTACTCTTTTGTAGGATTTTTATGGCTTCAGGCCTCATATTTGGATCTTTAATCCATTTTGAGTTTATTTTTGCGTCTGGTGTTAGAAAGTGGCGTGATTTCATTCTTTTGCATATAGCTGTTCAGTTTTTCAACACCATTTGTTGAAGAGACTGTCTTTTTCCTATTGCATATTCTTGTCTCCTTTGTCAAAGATTAGTTGACCATATGAGTGTGGTTGTATTTCTGGGCTCTCTACTCTAAGTAGTGAATATTTTGATAAAGAGGAAGAACCACCATGTTTTCTAAGAATCAGAGCTTCATTAAAGTTCTAGTTTTATCACTTTTTTGTGTCATATTTGGTAAACTATTTATCTTTCCTAAATCTTAGTTTTCTCATTTTAAAAATTGATAGTATCATAACACCTTGTTATGTTTACTGTAGGATTTAATAATATTTGGAAAGCACTTGGGATATGTTTTATGTTGAGTGAAATAAGACCACGAGTGAGAATTTTTTAAAAGGTCCTTGTCCTCCATAAGAACAGTATTTCAGGAAGAAATATGGGGAATACATACCAGTCAACCACTGGATGACTATGATGTCTATAATCCCTAACACTGCAAACTTGAAAGTTACACCCGAGCAAAACCTAAGATCCTCTCAAAGAATTTTGTCAGTGAACATGGAAAAAGAGACTTTGGGATATTGAGAGAAAAGAGAAGACCGCGATATCCTTAACCGAGGGAGGTATATCTTGCAGACAAAAGTAGAAAACAATGACTGTTTAAAAGATATCGATACCATGCATTTGAAAGAAAACATATTACTATGAGAGATTTAGGATCTGCGAAGAAGCCCCAGGTTTGTCTAGCAGAGTAAAACATGAAGATATATAGTGGGGTTGCTGTATTTGTTCTGGGCAGTAAAATGTAAGTACCTCTTTGTCACTTGAGATGTTAACTTTTCAAGAAGTCAAACTTCTATTTATTGTGGAGGATGATTTGTTTTTCCTCGCATTGGCACAAAGCTCCCAATAAATAGAATAAATGTGCCTTCTGCACTGAATTTTAATTTGCATAATAAATGGACGCTTTGTCCAAGTAGTTAATTGATGTGATGCCTTGTTTTTACTATGTATAAAATCCTTTATACTCTGTTCCCATAAATATCTTTATTAATAAAAGAAAAAACAAGTAAAGGTTAATTTCAATTCCAGCAATATACAGTCACACCTGTCAAATAAAAATGGGAAGACAAGAAACTTCTCATTAAAATGAAATTATTGACATCAGATAGACATCTTTGCACATGCTACTCCCACTCTTACATGGCATGGTAGGAGAGGAGAGAGACTCAAGAAAGTGCCTCATGACTTCAGGGAATAGAATTAAGATCATAGCAATGAGATATTGGTTAAAGAAAACTATGTTAAACAAGTATTTAATTAGCCTTAGATGTTGTCAGCTTTCTGTCTGTGATGGGATTGAATGTGCAAGCCTTGTTTTCTTTAGGGAAAAAAAGAAATGCTGTCACTGATAATGCCACCCACATTTATCATTATAAACGGCTTACATTTGACTGTGTGATGATGTATGTAGGGATGTAAGCTTGAGCATAGAAGGGGCTTTATTTCTTACTATACTTCAAAATTTTCATTTTGAATGTTGGTCACCATATAGCAATCAAATCTGGACTCATTCAATTAGTAATGGGAAAGATGAAAAGGTCCAGGAGTTGGCATTTGAAATCAGACTTAGCTCAAAATGGAATCTTTATCTTTCTTTTTAACCTTTTGTTTAAAACTACAATTTTAGCTTTCATCGATTGAACACCAAGCCTATGTTACATATTTAAATGTAGATATACATATGTTATACACGGTATTTTATTAAATTTTTTAAACCAGTAATTCATATTTTAGTGTCATTTTAAAGATACTGAAATTGAGTCTCAAAGAGGTTAAAAAATGTGCCCAAGGCTGTCTAATGAGGAAGGAACATAAAAATCTGATTCACTTCAGCTATAACTCAATTATACTATTGAAGGAGGGTGGTCCACAAAAAGGGAATTTGCCACATATTTGGGAATTACTGCTTAAGGCATCACTTTTTGTATACCTTACCTAGTTGAGTCCTACTTATGTCAATAACTCATGTATTCACATAAAGACCACATGATTATATGAATTTTTGAACACTGTGTCTTATTTTTTATAGTCCCTTTGACAGTCTATGAGTTACCACTTTTTGCAATTCTCGTTGTTTTCCCTCTTTATTCTAATTTTATTTTTTTAAGCTTCTCAGTGTAGAATCCAGAATGCTAAGGTAGACAGAGAATCCAGGAACAGATTTCAGGGTCTGTGTATGACCCAATGTAAATGTCAACAGAAACAGTGTCAGTCATGCTTCAGGTAAAATTGTAAATAGGATTGTTTTCTTAATTTCTCTTTCTGCTGTTTCATTATTAGTGTATAGAGATTCAACAGGTTTCTGTATGTTAATTTTGTATCCTGCAACTTTACTGAATTCATTTACCAAAGAGTTTTTTTGGTGGAGTCTTTACAATTTTTTTTTTTTTTAATGTTTTGAGAGAGAGAGGGGGAGAGAGACAGAACACAAGGGGGGAGGAACAGGGACAGAGAGGGAGACACAGAATCCGAAGCAGGCTCCAGGCTCTGAGCTGTCAGTACAGAGCCCTACGCCGGGCTCAAACCCATGAAACGTCAGATCATGACCTGAGCTAAAGTAGGACGCTTAACCAACTGAGCCACCCAGGCACTCCTAGAATTTTCTATATATAATATCATGTCATCTGCAAATAGTGACAGTTTTACTTCTTCTTTACTTATTTGGATGACTTTCATGTCCTTCCCTTGTCTGATTGCTATGGCTAGGACTTCCAGTAATATGTTGAATAAAACTAGTGACAGTGGACATCCCTGACTTGTTCCTGACCTTATGAGAAAAGTTACCAGTTTTTCATTATTGAGAATGATGTTAGCTATGGGTTTTTCATAAATGGCTTTTATTATGTTGAGGTATGTTTGCTCTAAATCTACTTTGTTGAAGGTTTCATCATGAATGGATGTTGTACATTATCAAATGCTTTTTCTACATCTACTTAAATGATCAGAAGGTTTATATCCTTTCTCTTTTTGATGTGGTCTATCACAGTGACTGGCTTGCAAATACTGAACCACTGTGGTATCCCTGGAATAAATCCCCCTTTATCATGGTGAATGATCTTTAAATGTATTATTGATTCAGTGTACTAATATTTTGTTGAGAATTTTGCATCTATGTTAATCAGGGATATTGACCTATAATTTTTTTTTTCATAGTGTCTTTACCTAGTTTTGGTATCAGGGCAATGCTTGTCTCATAGAACGAATTTCGAAGCTCTCCTTTCTCTTCTTCTTCTTTCTTTCTTTCCTTCTTTTTTTTGGGGGGGGGGGTGGAATAGTTTAAGAAGAATAGGCATTAACTCTTTAAATATTTGTTAGAATTGACTTGTAAAGTCATGTGGTCTTAGACTTTTGTTTTGTATTACAGAGATCTTCGAAAGAGAAGAGAGACAATAGAAGGCAGAAATTTATTTGAACAAATAATAGCTGACAAATTCCCAAATCTGGGGAAGGAAACAGACATCCAGATCCAGGAGGCATAGAAGCAGGCCACGGAGATACAGCACAGAAGTAGCAGTAAGGAAAATGTGAGTGGCATGCAGAAGGGAGATTTCTTTACTAATCTCATGAGTGTGCTGAAGGGGCAGAGATCCCTGAGAGACTTCTCCAGAAACAAAGGAGTTGGTGGGCGTCATTTCCCACCCCCATCCACCAGCATAAACGCCCAGCCACCTGAAGGAACCAGCGAGGCCCAGACACCTGCTACTTGCTAACACCACACTTTAGCAGATCTGCCCCTCTAGCTAGGCTGGACTTAGTCCTAGCAAATTTAGGTCCCCTCCCCCAGAGGACAAGTGCAAACCTTACTAACAGAAACACCCCACCACCATGCATTTTGTAGATCCTTGCTCTTGGCAGACCTGACCACCCCTCAACATGCTCTTGACTGGGACCCATCCAAAGAGGTGCCACAAGCCTGGCAGTGCACAAGCAGCCCCGACAGTGGCCAGCACTACTCCGAAGGGACTCCAGTCCCAGGGACAGGGATGGAAAATCACACACACCACTCCAATTGTGGCCCCAGCAGTGGACAGGGGACAGACAGCTGCTCTGCTACAGGCCTCACCTACCAACAAAAGCTTCTCAGGAGACAAATCCTGCAGTCAGGTGCTACTGCATCTCTGGCAAATGCCTGGTCTGACACAACTCAAGACCAAGGCAGCCCAATACTGGCCCACCAACACAAAAGGGACCAAGCACTGCCCACAACAGAGAAAAAGAGGCATTGCAGAGGACTGGACTAATGGAAAAAGTGGCTCAGCCACAACAGTAGGGCACATGCAACTCACATAGGAATCACCCCCGTAGTGCCGGTTCTGGTGAACAGGGGACACTGCACTGCAGGACGCTATAGGACCTCGTCTTCATAAGGCGCTACTTTCAAGAGCGGGAGATGTAGTTGAAATTCCTAACACAGAGAAACAGATGCAAAGATCTAGACAAAATGAGAAGAATATGTCCCAAATGAAAGACCAGAACAAGAACAAAATCACAGCAAGTGATTTAAGTGAGACAAGCAATATGCCTGATAGAGACATAGCCTGATAGAAACAAGCAATATGCCTGATAGAGAATTTAAAGTAATCAAAAAAAAATACTGCATTAGGGAAAAGAGTGGAGGACATCAGTGAAGACACTTAAGGAGAAAACACAGAAAAAAAAATATAATCAGATATGAAGAACTCAGTAAGTGATCTTAAAAATGCACCAGGGTGTACCTGGATGGCTCAGTTGGTTAAGTGCAAGACTTTGACTCAGGTCATGATCACGTGACTTGTGGGTTCGAGCCCCTCATCAGGCCCTGTGTTGACAGTGTGGATACTGCTTGGGAATCTCTCTCTCTCTCCCTCTCTCCCTTCCCCCACCAAATTGTGTGTGTTCTCTCTCTCTCTCAAGATAAGTAAATAAACATAAAAAATATACACCAGATGGAATAAATAATAGACTAGAGGAAGGAAAAGAATGGATCAGTGACCTAGAAGACATAGCAACTGAAAGCAATCAGGCTGAGCAGGTGAAAGTAAAAAAAAAAATTATGTGAAATGAGAATAGACAAAGCATCGAGTGTGATAATATTTACACTGTAGGGATTCCAGGAGAATAGAGAGAAAAGGGTACAGAAAATTTATCTGAAGAAATAATAGGTGAAAACTTCCCAAATCTAGGGAAGGAAACAGATATCCAGATCCAGGAGACACAGAGAGCCCCAACAAAATCAACCCAAGGAGGTCCATACCAAGAAACATAATAAAATGGCAAAAAGTAGTAATAAAGAGATAATTTTAAAAGCAGAAAAAGAAAAAAAAAGCTGTTATCTACAAGGGTAACCCATAAGGCTATCAACTGATTTTTAACAAGAAACTCTGCAGGCCAGAAGAGAGTGGCATGATGTGTTCAAAGTGCTGAAAGGAATAAATCTGCAGCCATGAACACTGTATTCAATAAGGCTATCATTCAGAATAGAAGGATAGATAAAGAGTTTCCCAGGTAACAGAAGTTAAAAGAATTCATCACCACTCAACCAGCCTTACAAGATATGTTACAGGGAATTGTTTGAGTGGAAAGAAAAAGCTATAATTAGGAGTAAGAACATTATGAAAGGAAATAATTTTATAGGCGAACACAAACACAATAGGAGTTGTAGGGTATTCACTTATAAATCAGTTCAGAGGTTAAAGTACAAAAGCTATAAAATCAATTCTATCTGTAAAAATCAGTTAAGGGACTCACAAAACAAAAAGGTCTAGGGTTAAGACTGCATACCTGTAAAACTTGGGTGGAGGAAGTAAAATTTTAGTGCTTTTAGAATGGGTTCAAACTTAAGTAGCTATCAAATTAACATAGAGTGTTATATGCAAAAAATAATGTTATTATTTGAGCTTACTGGTAACCACTGATAAAAAACCCATAATAGATATACAAAAAATAGAGAAAGGAATACAAGTGTATCACTAAAGAAAGCTGTTGCAGAGAGCAAGAAAAGAAAGGAACAGAGAAGAATTACAAAAATAACTATAAAACAAGTAACAAAATGACAATTAGTACATACCTATCAATAATTACTTTGAATGTAAAGGTGACTAAATGGATAAAAAAGCAAGACTCATCTATATACTGCTTACAAAAGACTCACATCAGATGTAAAGATACATGCAGATTAAAAGTGAAGAAGTAGAAAAACATTTATCATGCAAATGGAAGTGAAAGAAAGAGGGGGTAGCAATACTTACATAGGACAAATAGACTTTAAAACAAAGACTGTAACAAGAGACAAAGAAGGGCACTACATAACGCTAAAGGGAACAGTCCAACAAGAGGGTAAAACAATTGTAAATATTTAAGCACCCAACGTAGGAACACATAAATACATAAAGCAATTATTAATAGACATAAAGGAAGAAATTGAGAGTAATACAATAATAGTAGGAAACTTTAACATCCAACTTACATCAATAGATCATTCAGGCAGAAAATCAACAAGGAGACAGTGCCTTTGAATGACATATTGGACCAGATGAACCTAACAGATATATTCAGAATATTCCATCCAAACACAGCAGAATATGTATTCTTTTCAAGTGTACAGAAAACATCCTCCAGAATAGATCACATAATAGGTCACAAAACAGGTCTCAATAAATTCCAAGAGATTAAAATCATATCACACATCTTTTCTGACACAACAATGTAAAAGTAGAAATCAATCACAAAAATCTTGAAAGACTACAAATATATGGAGACTTAACAACATGTTATTAAACAATGAATGGGTCAGCCAAGAAATCAAAGAGAAAACCAAAAACTACATGGAGACAAATGAAAATGAAAACATAATAGTCCAAAAATCTTTGGGGTGCAGCAAAAGCTATTCTATAGGGGAAGATTATACTAAACAAGGCTACCTAAAGAAGCAAAAAGAAAAAGAAAAACAAAACCAAAACTCAAATAAACATCGTAACCTTACACCTAAAAGAGTTAGTCAAAGAACAAATGCCAAAGATGGTAGATGGAAGGAAATAATAAAGATTAGACAGATAATAAATAATAATAATAAATTAATACATACATAAATAAATAAATAATAAAGATTAGACAGATAATATAGATTAGACAGAATAATAAAGATTAGACAGAATCCCAATAGAGAATTAAAAAAAAATAGACCAATGAAACCAGGAGCTGATTTTGTGAAAAGCTCAACAAAATTGATAAACCTTTACCCAGACCATTTAGAAGCAGGAGACAGAGGACTCAAATAAATGAAATCAGAAATGAAGGTGGATTGGGTGCCTGGGTGGTGCAGTCGATTAAGCCTCTGACTTTTGATTTCGGCTCAGGTTATGATCTCATGGTTTGTGAATTTGAGCCCCGTGTTGGGCTCTATGCTGAACTCGGATTCTGCTTGGGATTTTCTCTCTTTCTCCCTCTATCTCTGAAACTCCCCCTGCTCCCTCTTTCAAAGTAAAAATTTTTTTTGAGAGACAGAGCATGGGTATGCATGAATAGGGGAGGGAGGGAGGGAGAGGGAGAGGGAGAGGGAGAGGGAGAGGGAGAGGGGGAGGGAGAGAGAGAGAGAGAGAGAGAGAGAGAGAAATTCTAAGCAGGCTCCCCACTGCCAGCACATAGCCCAACGCTAGGCTCGATCTCATGAACAGATCTGTGAGATCATGACCTGAGCCAATTTCAACAGTAGGATGCTTAACCGACTGAGCCACTCAGGTACCCCATAAATAAATAAATTAAAAAAAAAGAAATTAAGGAAGAGAAATAACTGACACCACAAAAATACTAGGATTCAAAGATAATATTATGAAAATCCATATGCCAACAAATTGGACAACTTAGAAGAGATAGACAAATTCCTAGAAACATGTAACCTTCCAAAACTGAATTGCAAAGAAATAGAAAATATTAATATGCCAGTTATTAGCAATGAAATTCAATCAGTAATAAAAAACAAAAACAAAAACAAAAAAAACTCCTAATACTTCTTTAAAAAAAAAAAAACAGCTCTACTGAGGTATAATATACAGTGAACTGCACGCACTTAATGTATACAATGTGATGGGTTTGGACATATGCAAACATCCATGATACCATCACCACAATCAGAGTAATAAACATATCCAATCTCTCCCAATATTTCCTTGTGTCTCCTTGTGCCTCTTTGTTTTTGATTTTTGTTTGAGTGTGTACATGTGGTAAGAACACAACATTCTACTCTGCCATGTTATTCATCTTTTCCCTTGGTTTCTAGTCCCTCCTCACCCTCTGAACTCAACAAAATATTATTTATTTTTATTTTAAGTTTATTTATTTTGAGAGAGAGAGAGAGAGAGAGATAGGGAGGGGCAGAGAGAGAGGGAGAGACAGAATCCCAACCAGGCTCCACACTGTCAACACAGAGCCCAGTGAGGGGCTTGATCCCACGAACATGGGATCATGACCTGAGCAGAAATCAAGAGTTAGATGCTTAACTGGCTGAGCCACCCAGGCACCCTAAAACATTATTTCTAAAAGCCTTGGGGTATATATCTATCACAATTCTGGCTTACTATTTGTTCTCTTGTCCTTGCTAATCGATTCTCCTGCCAGGTCAGCTGGTCCAGGACCACAGTATCTGGGGAGACACACATAAGGAGACATCATCTAGGATTCACCCCTCAAATTAGAATAAAAAGTGGATATTTCAGAGCATGTTTCCCCAATACTAATTCTTAAGACAAGGAAACAATAGAACTTCCAAGAGTTATTCAAGTATCCATAATTTTTATTGTTTTTCTTCATTTACTTTTTAACTTTTATGTCTCCTTGAAAAAAATCAGAAATAAAATCTCCATTTTTTAAATATATTTTAAAAAAGATCTTCCTTTTTTTCCTTTTTCATTTTCAAACATTGTGGAGAATCATTCATAGAAGTAAAATTCTTAGGCAATTTCAATCTCTCCTAATGCCTATAAGTGTTTAAAGACTGCTAAGTCTTTTTGTAGCTCATGGGAGTGGAAAGTGGAAGAAGACTTATAAGCTCAAAGACAATGACTAAGAGGTTTCTTTATTAGCAGATTTGTATTTATTGAGAGTGGTACACTTTGGTGTATCTCCAGAATAAAGGAATGCCTATTCCTTGTTGAATTATCTCTGACTTTAGGAAAACACCACCTTTGCCAAAAAGCCCACTTCCGATGTACGAATCTATATAGCTTCACTTAATTTTATAAGGCGATAGTAATTTTCTTTCCTCTCTTCCAACTCAGGTAGTTCACATTGTCTATGAAATACTTTTGTCATTTATTCAATCATATTTTTAATAAAATGTTGACATATGTGTGTATTGTGTTATTGTTCTGATGTTCTAATTATTATTATAATAGATAGACATATAAAATATTTCATCTTCTATTTAATAGGTTTTTTTCTACTTTGAGTAATTTATCTAAGTTCATTGTGATTTGGTTTCATATTTGTAAAATTTGGACAACTTTTTAAATTAAAAAATATATGTGGATGACTCAAACTTCATAATGAATACAGTAGGAACGTCTTGTCTTAGAGTAAGTTATAAATTAAGCACTGAACCACTAAAACAGAGTCTTCTACAGATATTTTTATCTGTTCCTCGGTATTTCTTAAATTAATATTTATTTTTCATCCAGGATGCCAATGACAGATAACCATCCACTCATCTAGCCAGATTTTCAGTTATTTATCAACAAATGGAAAGTCTTAGGATCTTTCACACATATGTTCCACAAGTTTAATCAATATGAAAGACTATTTCATGCTTCATCATTTCATTTACCTGTTAACTTCAATTCATTTTAGGAATGAAATAAATATAATCACACATACACAACACACACACACACACACACACACACACACACTCCTTGGTATAGAGCTAAAAGATGTATTTGCACACGTTAAAAAGAAAAAAAAAACATGAGGGGGGCCTGGGTGGCTCAGTCAGTTGAGTGTCCGACTTTGGTTCAGGTCAGGATCTTGCAGTTTGTGAGTTCGAGCCCTGCATCAGGCTCTGTGCTGACAGCTCAGAGCCTGAAGCCTGTTTCAGATTCTGTGTCTCCATCTCTCTGCCCCTTCCCTGCTCATGCTCTGTCTCTCTCTGTCTCTCAAAAATGAATAAACGTTAAAAAAATTATTAAAAAGAAAAAAACATGAACAAGAATGTATTTAGAAGTAGTATTTGTAACAGACTCAAACTGGAAAAAATGCTAATGTCCATATAAACTATAGAACAGATAAATGTACTGTGGAATATTTGGATAACAGGATCTTCTACAGAAACGTTAATGAACAAACTCCTGGTATCCACAACACATAATAACATGGGTGAACATCAGGAAGGAAAAAAAAAACAAAAGAATGCATAATGTATAATTCCATGTTTATAATTTGCAGAAAGGTAAGACATAAAATACTACATTAGTATACTACCATGTCAATACTTTGCAAATAATAGAAAAATTAATCCAAGATGTCAAACATCGGGATAGTGGTTCCTTTGGCAGGCAGAAGGGGTACAGGTTGGGAATGGTCACAAAGAGCTTCTGGGATGCTGGTAATTTTCCATACAAGTGTACGTTTTGATGATGTGTAGACATTTATAATTGTGGTTTGCACACTACTGTGTTTGGATGTCATCCTTCAATAAAAATGGTAAGTCCTTTTTATCTGTTTTATTATATAAAGTTGAATTGCAACAAGCTAAAAGCACCAATGAAGTGTGTTTAAATGACAGTTCATCTCTTGTGAAAAACACAGGAGGTTCTCAGCAGAACTTACTTTTCCTTCAATGGCAATACTGCAGCAACTGTACCTGAGGCTGGGATGCAGTGTGGACAGACTGTCACCCAGAATCTGACAGCATACACCCACACAGAAAGAACTCCAGGCTGCTAAAGGAATTTCATGATGTAAACCAAAGAGAATTAATGTCTTCACAAATAAATAAAATACTAATGCAGTTTTACTACAGTTATTTGGTAAATAAAGAAATTGATATTTAAATACAATGTACTTCTAGGAATAAAATCATGCTTGGTGTTAAATGTGAGCAGAAATATGAGACTCTAATTATCATTATTTCTTCTTGTGTTCAGTGATTTATACACATTTTATTTTAAATGTCCAGAATTAATTACAAGTCTTACTCATTGATTTATCCCTTTTTCAGCAATTCCCTATTTTGGAGCCTCTACTACTTGTGACATTTTGTGCTAGGCACAAAGATGTAGAAATGAAAGATGGAGATGCTTTATTTAAGGAGTTTTCAGTGTAGAACGTTATGGAGAAGTTAAGTGGTTATTATAACGCAGTGCAATCTATCTGCTAGGATAGAGTAATTCTGAGTACATTATGGAAGTAAGGAAGAGTGGCCTCTAACCCAGAAGGAAGGGGTGGATCAGAACAAGGCAGAGAGGCTTTCTGACTGACAAATTGTGGTTAGAGAATGAAGCAGGGCATGCCCAAAGGCACTTTCATCATTGAGTTTATTCTATTAATTATTACTTATTTAGTACCCATCCTTCAGTAAAAGACTTGAAGGGATGAAGTTGGACTAATCTTTAATCACTGAAAGCTGCCATTTTTTGAAAGATGAAATGCCACAGATCCTTGAAAAACAGGGAGAGTAAACTTAATGTGGCCATTAAAATAGAGTCCTCCTAACAAACAAGGTCTCCATGAAGACAGGAAATTATTACTTAAATGGCTTCAAGACAATAACACTGTCTAGATATGAGATCAAGTTAACTCCAATACAAAAGGCTTGACCTTGTATTGATCTCATCTGCCTCTAAATCTTTACTGTTAACAGAACCCATGTTCTACTTGGTGGGCTATTTAAATAATTTACTAAGAGATCAAGTAACTCCGAAGCCATAAATGAGTGTACTAGGAGAAAGACATTTACAATGTAGAGCACAGGGGCATGGAGGGAGCTATTACTGTTCCAGAGAGTACATTTTTGTTTATATATATATTTTTTTAGTCCATGGGAACTTTTCATGCCCTCAATTACTGTCCTAATAAGCAAAAATCAGAATTTTTATCTTTGTGCCTTCACTAGCATTAATTGAGAAGCAGTGTTTGTACAAATCCTACATAGTTGCTAAACCTTTTCTATACACATCTGGGGCTTTAAAAAATGTCCATGAATTGATTAAAAGACAAAAGACAAAACGTAATAGGATATTTTATTTGTGGAAAAAGGCTTTCAGAAGTTCATTTAAGGGAGACTTATATAGTCTTATATAGTTTATATGAAATATAATAAAATATTCAAAATAAACTTACCCATGTAAAACTGACCTGAATAAGACTCAGGTATCAGAGAGTGGCTGTTTAGGGTGCTAGTAACCAGCAAGTAAACAGAAATTAAGAGGACGAGTCCACTGTGCAGCCTGGATGGGTCAGTTGACTGAGTATCCAACTCTTAATTTCGGCTCAGTCATGATCCCAGGGTCATGGGATGGAGCCCCGCATCAGATTCCCTCTCTCTCCCTCTCCTTCTCCCTCCCTCCCTCCCTCTCCCCCCCTTTCCTGCTCCAGCTCTTTCTCTAAATAATGATAAATAAAATAAAATAAAATAAAATTTAATTATATTTAATTAAATTTAAAAAGGTCCATAAAGTAAAAGAAAACACAGTGTCAAAGAGTCCATGACATAATATTTGCTTCATTTATTCATTTAAATATTTATTGCCTACTATGTTCTAGGTGTCTGGAACACTGTAACTATGCTCCGACCAGTCTTAAGCATTAACTTGATTCAAGTTAACACACTCCTTAATTGCTGACCTAAATCCCTTGATCTGTAACAGAACTAATTTTCTCTGAGATTTGCAGACCACTGGCCTTGAGGAGTGAAGGACCAGAACTTTCCCAGGCCAAAGAAGCCAGCAAGTGTGTTTGAAGACACCGCAGCTTTCTGATTAGCCCCAGCAAAATGTTTTTCTTTTTATAGTTCACACAAAAGATTTTACTGAACTCCCTTTGTGTATCTGTAGACCCGGCCCTCCTTTGTCAAAAGAACAGAGTACTTCTCCTGCACATCATGAAGTAAGAACTGACCCCCTCACAAAGCCCCAGAACACTAAGATAACGTTTGTAGCTGGCATCATCGAGTCTGCATGTAACCAAGATATGTTGGGGGCTCCCGGGTGGCTGTCTGTTGTGTCTGACTCTTGATTTCAGCTCAGGTTATGATCTCAGGGTCTTGAGATCAAGCCCTGTATCAGTATGTGCACAGGGCGTGGAGCCTCCTTAAGATTCTCTCTCTCTCCCTCCACTGCTTGTGTGAGCACAAAAACTCTAACTAAACAAAAAAACAAAACAAAACAAAAAAACAAAAACAAACAAACAAAAGACACATTGCAAGCCACTGCACTCCCTTGGCTTATTAACTACCCTAAATCCCTTTAATAATACCTGTGCCGGGCAGAGGTCTGGACTGGCTTTTGGACAGGAGTCCACCTTTTCCCCAGGTTGCTGGCCTCTTAAATAAAGCTCAAATTCCTTTCCAATCAAAAACTCTTCTCTTGAGTAATGGCCTTTTGAGTGAAGGGCAGCCAAACTTGGGCCTGATAACAATACGTCAATAATAAATCTATAAAGATCCCTGCCCTCATGGAACTTACATTCCACTGGGAGTAGACAATTCCCAACAACAATCTAATTTTCAATCTAAGTACAGCATCAGTGATAAAGAGTGATAAATACAGCTATATTGCGAATGCACTTTGTACTTCTATTTATGACGAATTGGAAATCATCAGACACCTATTCTGCAAAGGCCCTTTGCCAAATGGCAAGAGGGATGAAATGAGACATGGGTTGGACACAAAGGTAGATTTTCTGGGTGGCACAAATGTCTATACGCTCAAAGTTTTGAAGTTTTGGCCTTGATTGAAACTCCTGCTGGCTTTTGAAGACATACTCTTCATAGTGAAATAAAGCAAAGGTTGTTTCTCTCCCATCAATGAAAATATATGGATATATGATACAACTCTTCCACCCACTATTTCCAGTTGGGCAAACACACAGGCAATATTTCACATGTGTGAAAATGTATGTGTAGGATAAAATCCAGAAATTTGAATTGTGGGACAAAAGGTGCTTTGAATTTTAAATCTAAGGAATTTATTCAAATTTCCTTTGGGAAATTTTACAACTTTATTTTCTCAGTGGCGATATTCTCCTATGGCTCAACTACACAGTGTTACCGGACTTACGTATTTTGGTCATGTGCATAAAAGAAAAAAGATATTACAGTCTTTATTTCCTTATTGAGGTTGAAACATGTCATACTTAAAAAGTATTTATAATTCTGTTTCTTTGAATTTTCTATTCATAACCTTGGTTCATTTTTCTACTGATTCATTAATCCTTTTCTTATTTCTGGAAACATTTAATCCTTTGTAGTCTAAATTGTGAATTTTTTTTCAGTTTGTTATTTGTTTTTGGATTTAGGTTATGATATTTTGCCATGCATATGATATTTTTATGTTGTGAAATTTATCCCTAAATTTTTTTTATAGCTTTGTATTTTGAATCAGTGTTAGAAAGGTCTCAGCCCCTAAGAGGCTATAAAATAGTTTTTCATATTTTTGTCCTGTATTTTTATGATGTCATTTTATTTTTGTACTTAAATGTATGAGACACTAGAAATCCATTGTGATATTCAGTATCTAAAAGAATAGATCTACCTTTAGATTATTTCAAACGGCCCCTGGTTTGTTTTCTCAATACCATTAATTGAGTGATCAACATAATTATCCACTGACTTGAGATGACACACATAACATATAGTAAATTGGGTTTATTTACATTTGGGTTTATTTTTTAACTTTCCATTCTACTTATTGATCTGTCTAGCTGAACACAATTTTATTGTATTATATGTCAGTGAAGCATAGTTATTACCGGGTTTTAAGGTTTAATATCTATTAAGGCTGGTTGTTGCTTTTTTCTTTTTTTCTGAAATTTCTTGGGTATTTGTATCTGTTTGTATGTTTTTCCAAGTGAAGTTACAAATCACTTTATCTAGTTCTGTCCCAACTCCAAAGAATGTGAAAAAACTATTGGTATTATTATTTGTATCATACTAAATTTAAAACAAGTTAGAGTTGACATCTTTATATTACTCATACTTTCTCTTCAAGAACATTTGTTCAATCTTTCTTTGTATCCTTTAAAAGGATGTTAGTTTCCTTGGGGTGCTTGGGTGGCTCAGTCGGTTAAGCATCCAACTTCATTTCAGATCATGATCTCCAGGTTCATGGGTTCAGGCCCCCTGTTGGGCTCTGTGCTGACAGCTTGGAGCCTGGAGCCTGCTTTGGATTCTCAGTCTCCCCCTCTCTCTGCCCCTCCCCCATTTGTGTTCTGTCTCTTTCTCAAAACTAAATAAACATTAAAAAATTTTAAAAGGATTTTAGTTTTATTTATTTATATATGGTACATTTCTAGTTAGGTTTATTCCTAGCTATTTTATCTGTATAAAGCATTGCTATTTTTGCCAAGGTCCCTTCAAAGACCATCCCTGGGTTTGGTCTTTTTCTGATGATGGAAGATACTTCAAGCATGGCTTATAGTTTCTCTGTCCTTTCCTGTCCCAAGTACATTCTTACTTCAAAGATTAACATGTGTGTCTACTGTAACAATCAGTTCTCTCAGCTTCAATAATGTCTACCATTTTTTTTTTTTTTTTTTTTTTATCTCCCATAGCTTGGACTTGTGCAGGCTTGTACAGATAAAGCCTGGGAAGGGCGTGGTCTGCTTTCATCCTATGACCTCACTCTGTGCCTTTTCCTCCCCCTAACACCCCGATGAGAGGATGCCCTGGTATGTGTGGTGACATTATAATCTGACAGTGGTTCCCCTTGCACAAGGTAGAAGCACAAAATTGCTGCTCTTTCTCTCCTCTGCTTTTGTGTTGCTTTCTCTTTTTATTGGTTTGTTTTCAGATCTTATCCTAATGCTTGCTCTTCTCTTTTCTGGCTAGGCATTTAAGATCCCTTTTTCAGCCAGCATCTAGGCTTCCAGCAGTTACCCCCCACTCCTACTATCTTCAATGCATGCACCCCCTTTGTTTTTCCTGGCCATCTTTGTACTGATTGATTGATTGATTGATTGAAAGCTCAGTCTGACCATCTCCCAGCGATAATGCTGATCTTTGGAGAACATTTTCTTCACTTCTACCTAAGCATCGTAGTTCCTTCTCAGTGCAAACTTTTTTCTCAGTATGTCACATAGGGGCAGCTCAGAAAGTTTTCTTTAGAGAGTGTGGTGAGAATTAACTGACTACCCTAGCAGGTGGTCAGTTCTCCAAACAATTTTCCTAAGTGGGATGGAAAGGTCCTCTCCTGAGTATGAAGTGATAGGGAGCTTGGGGAAGGCATACAGTTCCAATAACACCATCCAGAGTGATTCTCTCTATGGACTCTGAAGACTTGCTCCTTCACAGGTGAGATAAGTGATCCCTGAAGCTGGCAGGAGCAGTTTCCACGGCTTCTGCTTATACTCTCTATATTGTCCAGCAGCTTGTTTTAGGATGAGAGGTTTCTAAGTACCTATTCTAGTTCTCTTTTATCTTTGAGCCTCAGCTAAACTGAGAAGGAATGAGTCCCATTTTAACATCCAAATACACAAAAATACTGCACTGCAGAAACTTGAATGTGAAAGTTCACTGAAGTCACTGTGATAAAGTACTCTTTGATTTTAGACTGTGGTCTCCTTATTTTCTAGAATACACTGTCATTTCTCAGAGAATAAGTCCTCTATACATTTTTATTCACTTAGGTTAATTTGAACCTCATCTAAACAATCAAAAATACAGTTGAACTCAATTTAACCACACAACTTTATAATCATCTTGTTATATTTGTTTTCATGATAAAGTTCTTCCATCTTTGACCAGTTTCTTTCACATTTCACCTTTTTTTTTTCCTCTTGTGTTTTTAGAGAATATTCCTTTCATTTGAAAGTAGTGTTCTTCAGCCTCTTAGGGATATCTCAGAAACGACTTTTCTACATACTTGTATGAAAGGAGTAAAAATACCATTGCTCAGAACCAAGAAGCTGAACACCTTGTCATAGAAAGATTTTGATAACCATAAAATCACCCCCCACTTCATCATTTGGTTAATACAAAGTGGCTGTGGTTTTCCTTTTGCCTTTTCATGTGTTCACTCATGCTACTACTGCACACACTGCTTTTCCACACCTAACTCTGAGCAGCTATCTTCCAATCATCCTTCAGGATTCAGTTTCTGCATACGTTGAAAGCTATGCTTAAAAACAGAGCTAAGCTGAGAAGCCTATTTTCAAAGGATATACAAAATAACTAATTTTAAATGTGACAGCTAACTCCATCATATCCACGATAAATTACTGGCTATTTTATTTGATGCTATTTACAGAGAGAGAGCATTACACATACACTATACCCCCGTTAGATTTTAGACCAAAAAAAAGAAAAGTCAAAATAGACATTACCTTCTTACTTTTTTTTTAATTTTTGTCTTACTATAATTGGTATATAAAACAACCAAGGCCTCTATGCTGTAATACTTCCCTAGGAAAATAAAGGCTTGTCTAGATGGAGTTTCTGCTGAATCCAAACATTCACTCCCATACATTACTGTACAATACATACATTGACAGCTTGTCACCAGCTATCTGCTTGAATAGTCCAGGTGAAGAGCGCCAACTTTTCAAAGCAGAGGTCTTCAGGGTAGTTTCAATTTTATAAAATCCTTTGTTATATAGATTCAATGTCTGCTTCCCTGTAATATGCCCACAGTTTCGCTGGGAAAGCTAAAGTCTGCCTGCTCTTTTAGCGCCTAGGGATTGAGTGCTTGTTTTGTTACAAGTATAGGATCAGATCTCAGGAAGAAACAAAAATAAATAAGATCAGATTCATACCCTAGAGGAGATTAGTCTTGTGACAACTTCTCAGATACCTGAAAATAATTATTAACCTAAGGCCAACATTAGTATGCTCTCATATTAGGTCATTTTTTTAAAGTATAAAAATGTAAACATACATTAGATGACAGTTGTAAAATCTCCTAGTTGGGGAGTTTTGTTAATTATTATTATTTTTTTGGTGCATCCATTCAACTTAAAATATATATTTTTTTATTTCATGGAAATTTGGCATGGTTTAAAAATTTAAAATAAAATTTCTAAAACTCATTGACTGTTGAAGGCATATCAAAATAAATGTATCAAATGTATCCTTAAAGTTACATAAAATTATCTGTTAATTTCAGTTTTGCATAGGCCAAATGTGAGTTTCATACTGTGAAGTGATAGTGTTTTCAAAATCTAATTTGATCATTATATGATTTACATATTAACGGATTTGTTGGGTATGGATCACAGAAAACAAAAGCTCTCTGTATTCTGTGCTGTTCAGATTTCACTTGCTGTCTCATTCATTTCTGGAAACCACATTATAAAGTGCTACTGAAAAGCTTGAAAACAATGAAAAATAACTAAGATGATAAGGCATTTAGAAAGATATTTCAGAAAAAAAACCATTAAAGCAAATGAGAGAGTGTGAGGGACACATGTAAGTGTCCTCATATTGTGGACTGGCTGTCACCTAGAAGAGGAAATAAGAGCTTTTTTTTTTTTTGTAACTCTAAAGGGCAAAACTAAAACCAGTGTCTGAATGTCACTGGGTAACATGTTTCAGTTTACAATAGCAAGAGTCTTTTTTACCGAATCTTCTCCAATATAGAGGAGACTGTATCACTGAAAATAAAAGTGTCATAGCAAAGAATGACTGAATATTTGTTTGGTGTCTATGGAAGAAATCCTCATGCCATGTGTGGTCTTTAAAAGGACAAAAGAGGGAGAGAAGAGGAGATATTTAGTTTCCAGTGACTTTATGGAGTTGGAGAAATTTTTAGTCTTCAAATATTATAATGAACAAAACAATAAAAACCTAAGAGAAAACCTATCCTAAGAAAAAGACTGATTTATATACACATGTTAGGAAAAAGAGAAATGTATGTAGGAAATACCTCATAGAGAAATGGCTTTTTTAAAAATGGAATCCATTGTAATGAGGATTTTTTTTCTTTAGGCTACCATCAAACAACAGAAATGGGATGTATACCCTCCTGTATGAAATAACTACAAAATTATGCAAAATATACAAGAAAATGATTTCTAAGATATTGGAAATTAGGATATGAATGGTAATGATCCCTGAAAAGTGTAAAACAAATGAAGTGAGTCCTATGACAGACCAACCTAAAAACCTGACAGAGTTCTGAGATCATGGCTCAGTGATGGAGAACCCTGGGGGAGCCTGGCAGTAATGTGAGTTGATGAGTCTTATGCAGTCTCCAGTCTTATGCAGAATATTTACCAGTATATGCTAAAACTAGCTAACGTGGGAAAGAACCACCTGAAAGGATTATCTCATGCTGACATGGGCTGTGAATAGTTCCTGTTCTTATCAGTCATGGTAGAAAATCTCATAATTCATGGGATATTGGGTAGAGTAATCAGAAGGACTAAAAGATTATACCTCAGTAATGGATAAAAAAATTAACCTTAGACAACATGCTGATATGAGTCCACCTAAGAAAAAAAAAAATGTTTACTAGCAACACAAAATAGATCAAATTGTTTCCCAGGATTTAACTGTACCATGAAACAGTGCTCAAAAATATATAGAAGTTTAAAAATATCCAAAACTGAATAAAATAAAATTCAGAATGTCTGGCATCCAAAATTATGAGGCATACAATTAAGAAATAAAGTACAATTCATATGAGAGATAAATAAATCAAAACAGACCCAGAACAGCACAGATGACAGAACTAACAAACAAGGACATATTATTATACTACAACCTATGTGTTCAGATAAAGGAAAGATTAAACAGCAAGAGAGAGGAAAAAAAAATCTGAAATAAAGCGGACACAACTTCAACTTTTGGTAGCTAAAAATAAAAACAACTTCTAGAATATTTTAAATATGTAATGAAAGACCATAAAGGAAAGCAGGACAGAAAAATATTTTTAAGTCATTTTTTTTTCAAATTTGATGACAATTCTAAACCCACAGTTCCAAAAAAACCAATTAACACAAAGCACAAAAAACACAAGGAAAATTACACCATGGCACATCATAATCTAGTTTTTAAACAAATAAATCTTTAAAACAGGCACTCAAAGTATAAATTAAGTGCTGAGAAATCAAGAGAATAATGTATTTCTCTTTAGACACAATTCAAGGCAAAAAAAATAATAGAGCAACATCTTTAAAGTACAAGAGGAAACTAAATGTCAACCTAAAATTCTATAACTAGAAAAAAAATCTTTCAAAAAGGAAGGGTGAATGAAGATGTTTTGAGACATATAAAGCTGAAAGAACTCCTTAGCATCAGACCTAAACTAAAAGAAAGTCCATGAGTCTGAAGGATAATAAAATAGAAGAAAAATCTGGATCTACAAAATGAAAAGCTGAGCAATGGAATTGGTAACTATAAGGTTAAATATAAATGCATTTAAAAAAATTTAATTACTTTGAAATCAAAGTGACTATTAAAACAAAAATAATTCACAATGTATTGTGATGCCCTGTAGATGGAAGTGCTAAGAACAGGTCTGAATACACTTATTCATCTGGTCCATTTGGAACCAGGAAAGAGATGAATTGCTTAGCTTATGAATTTTCCTTCATTGAGTAGAAAAAGATATACAGCTAAAAATTCCATTTTGGGTATTTACTTATTCAATTTTTACTAGATTGTGCCATAGTATCAAACAACTTCCAAATTCTCAATAGCTTACCACAACAAAGATTTCTCATTCATGATGCATATAAATTGAAGGCTATCTATGGCTCTGTTCCAGTATGAGGTAATATCCCCAACTGAGACATCACTCTCCATATGAGGGAGGGAAAGGGAAATACTGGAACCACACCTGACTCTTAAAGCTCCCATGCAGAAGTAGCACACTTCATTTCTACTCATGTTTAAGTATATGAGCAGGTCACATGACCAAGACTGATGTCAATGGGCAAGGGTGTTTAATCTCTTCAGCGGGAAGGCAATGACAAATGAGAACAGTAATAAATTTTTATTACACATTCCAACACCCAATGACCCAGCTGAATGTGGTGTATTTACATGTATAAGGCTGATAATTTGCATCCCATATCTACCTGTTTTGATTTAAACATTGATGTTTTATCCTGAGAATACTATGCAAATTTGCCTCAATGTCTTTCTCTCCATCACTGCCATTATCAAAGGGCTATTCTTACATTGTAAGGTTTCACAAAAAGTCTAAGAGAACATACCAAACACAAGCAAAATTATAAATCTTAGTGGATTTTTCTCATTTGGAAATGTTCAGTATGTGGCTAAATGGAAAAATGAAACAGAGATTAACCTAATAATTAGAGGTCTATTTACCCTTTGATATGTGTCAATGTCTGTACTATATACTTCATCTACATTATAGTATTTTATCTTCATAATAATCTAGGAAGGCAGATGCTTTTTCCAATCACACAAAAATATCATGTCTCAGGATATCATATAATCCCACCCCAGACTAGGATATATATAGAAACAGAAATCAGATTAAAACCTAGCCCTATAAATTATCATTTATCAGTTTACTCAGCTGTGAAACAATATGTAAGGACCCTTACAGTATCCTTTCCCTATGATATATAGAGCTGGAAATTGTTTGGAAAAGTCCATCTATTAAAGGACCTAAATATTATACAAACGTAGTATTAGTTAAGATAACTGTTTGTTGTAAGACTGAAACCTCAAAGTCTGAGTGACTTAATGCAGTAAAGGTCTTTTTATGATGAAATAATATCTGATACAAGCCAGATGACCATTCTCTAGTCCTTAGTTACTTCATCTAAACACTTGGCCTTCAGGTACCTAGGTGGCTCAGGCAGTTAAGCATCTAACTTATTTTAGGTCATGATCTCAAGGTTCCTGATCCAGCCCTGCATTGGGCTCTTTGCTGTCAACAAGGAGCCTGCTTAGGATCTTCTGTCCCCCTCTTTCTCTGTCCCTCCCCAACTTGCACACACATTCTTTCTCTCTCTTAAAAATAAATAAACATTAGGGCACCTGGGGGGCTCAGTGGGTTAAGCGTCCAACTTTGACTCAGGTCATGATCTCAGGGTTCATGGGTTTGAGCCCCAAGTTGGGCTCTGTGCTGATAGTTCGGAGACTGGAGCCTGCTGTGGATTCTGTGTTTCCCCCTGTCTCTCTCACTCATTGTCCATCCCCTGCTCTCTCGCTCTCTCTCTAATAAATAAAAATTAACAAAATTAAAATAAATAAATAAATAAATAAATAAACAAACAAACAAACAAACATTAAACACTTGGCCTCCATGTGAGCAGGGTGGAGAAGGGAAAGGATAAAGAACACACTGATTCATAGTGCTGTGATCAGAAATTGGCTACAGAACCCAAAAAGACTGCAGGGAAATGGAGGCAAACACAGGGAATATTGGTTGAGAAGGGACTGCCCCTACCCCATACTATAACCATACAGAGAAACATTGAATCACAGAGAAATGCTTGTGTATACTTATATAAAATAAGTATTAGGAAATGCAACTGATAATTGCTTTATGTGTTTAAATAAATATCCTAATTTCCTTCAGAACCTAAAAATTATGTCTTTTACAACGAATAAAAGCTCTGAGCACACATTAGGCATTCATACATTTTAAATTGAATCTAGGAAAATATGTATTTGTACATTCTGCCATAAACGTGGATTATGGACTGGAGGATATTCAATAGAATGAAAGAAAATTCATTTGCATTTTAATACAGCAAATTGTAAAAAAACTTCCAGACTATTAAAAATGGGAACTCTGAAGTTCTTCACTGAAGCAGATGTGAAGTACTCCCACCCTTGCAAAATAATTGGGCTGTAGTTTCTAGGGCTATTTAAATGTAGAATATTCCTGAATTTATTTTCATCTAATTCTAGAATTCTATAATTTTAGTTAGATTTTCAACTTGAATAGTACTTTCATATTTATTTTGTTATCCAAGTCTAGCATAGTGCCTTGAGGCACAGTATTATCCTTATGGGAAACAAGTCAAAGATATAAATGAACCCATCTTCCTCTTTTCATTGTGGTTATTTATTTACATTATTCTCATCAGATATCCCCAAAAATAATGAACTCACTGAAAATTAGCTTGCAAATTAAGAGAACAAAATAGCACCCCTTTATGAGAGCCAACATCACTATTCCTATTAATCTCAAATTTGAAACTGAGGCCAGTGGTCAAAAATCCAAGTCAATGAGACAAAAAGTGCTACAGACATTGTGGAAAACAGTATGAAGGCTCCCCAAAATAATAAAAATAGAATTACCATATAATCTAACAATTTCACTTTCAGGGATATATACCCAAAAGCAACAAAAACATTATGCTAAAGAGATATCTGCACCCTCTTGTTTTGCAGTATTATTGACAATAGCCAAGACATGGAAACAGCCTAAATGTCTACTGACAGATGAATGAATAAAGAAGTTGTAAAATGTATATATTAAATGTTATTCAGCCATAAAAAAGTAGGAAATCCTGACATTTGGGACAACAGGGATGGACCTCGAAAGCATTATGCTAAATCAGATAAGTCAGTGACAGAAAGACAAATAGTGTATAATCTTATATATATGTGGAATCTAAAATGAAAACAAAATGAAAACAAACAAGCAAACAAACAAACAACAAAAAACTCACAGAAAAAGAGATTTGTGCCTACTGAAAGCAGAAGGATGGGGGAGAGGGAATTGGATGAAGGTGGTCAAAGGTTATAAGCTTCGAGTTATAAGACAAATGAGTACCAAAAGTAATGTCTAACATGATGACTCCAGTTCACACTGCTGTATGGTATGTGTATGAAAGTTGTTGAGAGAGTAAATCCTAAGAGCTCTCATCATAAGGAAAAAAAAAAAAACCCACATTCTTTTGTCTTTTTTTACTTCCTATCTATATGAAATGATGCATGTTACCAAGACCTATTAATCATTTTGCAATATATGTAAGTCAAATCATTGTGCTGTACACCTTAAACTTGTACAGTGCTGTAGGTCAGTAATATATCAATAAAATTGGGTGGAGAAAGTATGTCTTTTTTAATCTGGATGGTTATTGACAACATACTCTCCAAAAATCTACCAGTTTTATTCCCATCTACAGTATGAGTGCCTATTTCCCTCAAGCTTGCCAAAATATGCACTTTGGAAGTGTACATACACTTACTGATTTTTTTTTTTTTTTGGTATGTACATGTGAAGTGCCTCTTCATGCAAGTTTCCCATTTGGGCCATCTTTTCCTTACTGACTTCTTACTGCAGGTGGTCATTTCTCTTTTAACATTGATATAACCCCCAAACCAAAGCTGTAGAGGAATAAATTCTGTGTGTTAAGTGAAAAACAAAAAAAAGAGAAGTAGAGTTTGGAATCTCAATGAGCAATTTAAAACAAATGCCAAGAGAACAAAACTAGATGGGGAGAACATAAAATGTCATTTTTTGTAAAAGCCTGATTAACACTCAGACTTTTTAAAGGGATCAAGCAGACAACAGAGAGTAATGTGATCATATCCATACCTCCAAGCCAGAAGCAGGATACAAGAAAAGGTGAAACTAAAGTGTTCATACTCAAATGGACTTTGGGGAAAAAAATGATCAAAATGAACGTGGCTCTGGCGTAGCATCTCAGAAACCTGAAAATGAATGTTAATTCTACCATTTTTATATATGCAGGGGCTGTATTGCTCCCAAGAGACTTTGCCTTTATAATAAGAAGGTTTTTCGTATATTTTGGTAAGAACTAAAGTAAAGGAGTGCTGGTCCCAGAAATAAGATTGGGTTCTTTGGTTTAGGAGATTACCTTATCATACTAAACTTAAAAATAGAAATGTTTAGTAATATCCAATCCCTCTGAGGCACTGTCAACACAGTAGGGCTTTGCTTCAAATGAGAGGATATAGCAACAAATAAAAGTAATAAAGATATCTCTATAGAACTCTAGATTATATATATAGACAACTCAAGAACTCATCAACCATTCTGCAGACTGGATTAAACTATGGCCATCAACTTCAGCAATGTTAGCATAAAGCAATTAACATGCCATACTCCTTGATGTATTTAGAATTTTATCATCATTCTGATGGTTTAATAGTACAAACGTGACCAGTAAAATCTGGATTGCTTCCATATACAATGGTATGCATTTTGCTTAAGTTAAAATCTAAGATTTTATTTCACTGTAGTGGCAAAATAAGCAGAGAATGTCTTGGTCATTTCTCGAATTTGTCAATTTTTTGAACCACCTACTTCAAGTGATGGAATTTTTATTTTATCCTTTTATTGTGTCTGATTCAAAATAGAATGGGTCTCAATGCAACAAGGCCATATTAAGGAAAAATACAATATGTAGAGGAGCAGGATTTAGTCTTACCTAATAGGTTTAATTACTAATGGATTAAATAATCTTGTTGTGAGGTAATGTCTCACTTATGCTATGAACCCCCAAACAGCCCCAGGTTAGTTATTTCTCCTGTCCTTGTGTTGCCACTTTGCCTTGATCTATTATAGCAGCTATCAAAATAAAGGTTGTTTACAATCTCAGTTTTCCAATTAAACTGAGATGCTCTTCAGAGCATGACTGACATATTGCTTTTTTTGTATCCCTTGTATGTTGCACATTGCTGGGCACCTGGTAATCCCTCAACTGCATTTTCTTGAATTAAATTGATGGAAAAATAGTGACATCCCAGAATAAATCATCTGAATGGCCTCTGTCCAGGTAGAAATGAGTGCTCATTGACCCTTTGACCATTAGGCCTTTTGCATCCATTTCACGTTTAGAAGGGTAATGGCAAATCTATATCTACTCTGGTCGATATCACACTGTTCCTGAAACACTGCAGAAGTAGATACAGATACTCTTAATGACAGATTGTTTCTGTGAGCAATTATGCTTCCGTTTTAGTTTCCAATGGTGTCAGTGAGATAACAATAAATAAATAAAACACAGATGGTGTTAGAGAGTTTGAATATTTGATTGTCTGGTTAATAAACAAACTAGCTCTCCTAGAATTGTAACATTTTGTTGGTTTGTTGTTGATCATCTGAAGTTAATATACAGCCCCACAATGCTGAAACAGTGGGCTGAGAGGGCAAATGTTAGCCTATGTTGTGAAAGAGAGTGTACAATTTTAGAAGTGAGAAAATAATCTGAATTGTTGATTGAATTTTGGAAATCATTTAGTGATTTCTTGATAATTTCTCCCCTTTTCTAGTTAAAAATAATATCATATATGGCACACATTTCACCTCTTATTTTGATAAATTCCCCATTTTGTTCAATTACAAAGATGGCCTTCATTTAAAGAAATATTGTCTTGATTATGTAACTATCTAAATTGCATAGAAAAATAAATATTTCATGAACTTTGCATACACTGTATTATCAGTAAGTCTGAAAATTAATATCATGATTTCCATTTAAACGCAGAAAGTGAAGTGCAAACATTTTAAATAACTAATTCAAGACCCCATGCTTAACTACAAATCTAGGATACAAAGTCAAGTTAGTTTGATTCCCTCCCATTTTCTATGATGTATTCTCTTTTATAAGATATACCATCATACATATGTGGAATTATAAAATATATGTTGTGAAATGGACAATGCAATTACCAGCAGGTTGAAACATGTCTTTCCCTGTCTTAGAATTCATAAAAAGGGAGTCCTAATTATATTTGTCAGAATTAGCTAAACACAAGACCATACTAAAACCATTAATTTTACCCAAGAAAATGCACTACAGGCTCTTTCAAGCCTAGAAGGTAGATTTATATATGTGCTTTATCTTGATAGTTTCCAAAAACTGAAACAATGAATAGGCCAGATACACACAGCTGTGTTTCCATCTGAATAAAGGACTATGGAAATGGGAAAGGAGAGATTCCAGGCATTCATTTAACCAATTTAAAAATCATTCAATTAACCAGATGTTGTCAAAAGTCTGCATTTGTGATGTCACTGTGAAAAATGATTTTTCCATTCCCCTTTCAACCTCAAATATGTACACTGTGCTTTGGGGTGGCCTTCCAAAACAAAAGCAGTCTCTCTAGGATAATTTTGTAAATGTTTCTTTTAGCTTTCAGAATTCTGATTTCCAGTTGCACTGAAAAGTACTTTTTCTCTACAAATAAAAGGGAAATTATTTCCACTTGAAGTATATATTGTTCAATAAGCTTAAACAAGCCAAAAAAAAAAAAAAAAAAAGAAAAACAGTTACATAAGTATTTACCAGCTGCCCCTTTCCCTCCATCTTCTAAAAAATAATTCTTTTCTCATTGAGCAACCTATCCAGCCTTCTTTATTATGTGAGAAATGTAGAAAGGCAGAGAATGAGAGCCGACATAGTTGTTCCATGTGAATATATAGTTGACCCTTGAACAACATGGGTTTGAACTATGTAGGTCCAATCATACGTGACTTTTTTTCAATAAATACAGTATAGTAAATATATTTTCTCTTCCTTCTGATTTTCTTAAAAACATTTTATTTTGTCTAGCTTACTGTATTATGAGAATACAAAATATATAATACATATACAAAATATGTGTGAATTGACCATTTAGGTTATCAGTAAGACTTCCAGTCAATAGTAGGCTATAAGTAATTTTTGGAGAGTCCAAAGTCGTATGTGGGTTTTTCAAATGCATGGAGGCTTGGTGCCAATAACCCCTGCACTGTTCAAAGGTCAACTATAGATGTTAGACACTTCTGATATGACAACAAACAGCAGAAGAGTGGAAAAGCATAGAATCTAGGGTAAAAGAGGAAGATTATGTGAGCACTTATATGAAGATAAAGACTTTAAAGAACATTTTTAAGAATTTTTTCAGCATGTTCCTTTATCTCTTTATACACACATACATATTTTAAATAGTCGGTCTATATTTTCAAGTTTTACTTTTTGAGTAAGTGGACTAAAGGTCACACACTCTTTTATCCCTTTGGGGATCAATACATAGATTTGACGTGCATTAGCTAGCTTTACTGCATCAATAACACCTTTTTAACACAACCACACTGTTAATGGGTTTAAGGTGCAAAGGAGTAGAGGACAACTCTAAATAAGTCATAGTGTTTCTTTAAATCTACCTTAAAAGTAATAGAAATTGTGTGATACACTCTACCAATTAAAATACAGACTTTGAGATAAATAAAAATAAGTAGCTGGATGCGTAGAATGAAGCAGCAGACGTACACATCTTTGGGTTAGGCTTCTGACTGGAGAAAGTCTAAGGAACTTCTGGGCATTTCAGAATTTATTCCATGAACTGATACTTACTCAGTACACTGAAATCCTTCCAAGAAGAGAAGAGGGGAATCTGCGGCAGACCTGATTGTAGCCAGAACTGATTCAGGGTCATTACAGATCTTCACTAGATAAAAGTAGCTCTATTGGAGATTAAACTACTGTAGTATATTTACAATACAGCCAGCTCTGTAGCCATAGGGAAAGACATCTACTCTGTATGTGCAGAAAGTCATACAATTATTCGCTCATCCAGGTAAGAAATAAAAAGTCTAGTCTAAACTAACTAATGAGGAAACAAGGGTATTTGAGGCGGCGTCCACAGGGATAGGATAAGAAAGATGAGAAAGACAAGTGGGCCACATGTTCTCCTTGGATTTTGGCTTGGTGGAAATAATAGAGTTTGGCATCATCAACCAAGCTGGGAAATACAATGACAGAAATCAGTTTGAGGTGATGATGCTACAGGCAGGACAAGGGTGGTGAGAGTGAGTTCATTTTGTACATATGGCATTTGATATCTAGAAGACATATGCAGAAGTTATCTAATAAGCAAAGCATCATATGACTATGAAATCTTATAACTGGTGGCATGCCTGATAAAACAAAAGGGTAGAAACAGTCTACCACGGAAGATGGAGTGCAATGACAAACTGAGCAGCTACATAGACTTAATGGATCTTCTCAGTTCCATATGGAAAGATAACTTCTTAGCTGAGTAATACCAAAAAAAACTAATATTAAGTAGAAGGTATTTAACTTACACATATACCATTGCAGGGATCTCACTATGAGTAGCATACTAGTCTTTCATGGTGGCTCATAACTTTTCTGGATTCAAATTCTATGTCAGCAAATCAGTATGTGACCCTGTAGCAGGAACTTTAACCTCTGAACTACAATGTCTTCATTCCTACAAATATTTAAACTTTAAAATTACTGTGATGATTTAATCTCATAAAGTATGTAAGACAACTGCAATAGTAGTCTGGGACCTCACAATGAATAGCCATTTCTACATCCTCTTTGCCTCCTCCTTATTATTTTTATGATTACCATTCTTGTTGCTTTTGACATTACCCCTGGCCAAATAGGTAGACCCTACCTACCTGCTGGTTTAGCAAAATTTGCTGTACTTTTTAATCTACATTAAGTTACAATTACCAGTGTAGCTCAGATTACCTAGGTATGAATTGTGTCTCTGAACAACAGCTAGGTGACTTTGAGTAAGTCACTTAATCTTTATCAGCTTAAATTTCCACAATCCAGCCCCAGTATTTCCTGTCACTCTTGTGACAGGAAAAGAGAGCTGCTAAGATGGAATCATTCCAAAGGGATGAGTAGGTGTACCCCTTACGAATCTGTGATTTCCTTGGGATATCTGGAATGACTTTAGTAATGTCAGAAAAGACGTCCATGCCTGCCCTGACCATTATGTAGGGATACACAATTTGGGCTCTACACAACAGCATTCTGCCAGAGCAAAGCAAACAGAAATAGTCCCTCTATTTTTTCCCCTTCTACCTGACTTGTACATTTTGAAATCATTTGTGGTACTTTCTATACTCTTCTTTTATTATTTTATTTTAATCTTATTTTATCTTATTTTACTTTTTTTAAGTTTTTATTTATCTATTTGAGAGAAAGAGAATGTGAGTGGGAGAGGGGCAGAGAGAAAGGGAGAGAGAGAATCCCAAGCAGGCTCTGCACTGCCAGCATGGGCCACATTGAGGGGCTCAAACTCACAAAACATAAGATCATGACCTGAGCTGAATCCAAGAATTGGAAGCTTAACTTGGTTGAGCCACCCCGTTGCCCCTCTATACTCGTATTTTAAGTTTAAATTTTTTAAATTTTTTATTTTTTTATATGTATTTATTTTTGAGAGACAGAGAAAGAGCACAAGTGGGGGAGGGGCAGAGAGAGAACGAGACACAGAATCCAAAGCAGACTGCAGGCTCTGTGCTGTCAGCATAGAGCCTGATGCAGGGCTTGAACTCACCAACCCTGAGATCATGACCTGGGCCGAAGTCAGACGCTTAACTGATTGAGCCACCCAGGTGCCCCTATACTCTTATTTTAATGTTAACTTTCGAACAAGGTTCCAAGGAACTCCCACCCTATGTCCCATCTCTATCTGTTCTCTATTCTTTCCATTCCCTCCACAATGGCAGCCTCTTGCTTTTTCTAGCAAGAAAAACAAAACAAAACAAAAAACCCAATAAACAAAAAACCTTCATTCTTAATCATATATCAACCAACTTCAGTCAACAGACTGCCTTTAATGGGGTGCTCTGAGGACAAACTCTAATATTGACACATAGAAGATATTTGTCAGTATTTGTGAGTTATTTTGTGGGTTTTGCCACTGCTGCTACTATTGATTTTTATTTTTCTAACAGGAGAATAGAATATACTACTTGGAGCACATATCTCCTTGCCTTGGAAACAAATATCTTAATATGCTTTTTAGCTATTTAAAATATAAAGGGGAAACTGTCTTCTGGAATTGATAAATTGTAAAGAATCAAGCAGTAAAATGCTCTTCATAATAGTATGTAAGTATCTCTTCACTGAGAAGGGTTACATTCTTGGCAATCATGTTGCTGAAGAGAAAATAAGACTAAAATTTAAGTGAAAAAGAGGGTTAGCCAGTTTGTACTTGGGACTGGGAAAGCATGATTAATGACACTTCTATTGTGTGGGGGAATAGGCTGAGTTGTGGAGACTACAAGAATATTATGGTATAAGGAGCAACAAAATGGCTGCTCATGGACTGGTGGAGCCTAGACGCTAGGAATGACAGCCCCGGCCACTTGACAACACTGATTACAATATGGCAAGACTGTAAAGTGAAGTGTGCTCCAGAACCAAATGGTACAATAGATGAATGACAACCAGGATGGATTTAGAGATTACTTGAAAATTGTCTGGCAGAAGGGAATACAGTTAAATATTAAATCTGTTCAAGTTATCAGATAGCTTGTACTATTGTTATTTAGCCTTACAAGAGAAGTTAGAGTAAAAAAAAAAAACAATGTGGAGATATATTTCTATGCCATTGATACTTCTTAGCATCTTTAACAACTCCCTAAGTGATGTGTACAGTCCTTTTAGTCCCCTATCCCCATTCAACTTCTAGGCCTAACCAGGATAAATCATGGCACCCACCCTCTCTCTGTAACAGACTTCTCCACCTGAGAGTGCTTCCTCTGCAGTGTCTGTCAGTGAAGAAGCGCAGTCAATATTCTGACAGAAGTTATATGTCAATAGTAATATATTTTTGTAGTTCTTAGTGTTTTTTGAGCAATGTGATAGTGAACACAGTCATTATAGATTTGTTTTTACTATCTCAGTATGAGAAGTTTCTATGCACATTATGCAATGAAAAAGTTCAATTTTCTATTGTCTTGCTTAAGGATTCCTCCTCTGCATGGGTGAACAAATGCATCCAGGAGTACACACACACACACACACACACACACACACACACACACACACACATTTTAGTCGTCTTCTGGGATGGTGAGCCTACCAGATAAGTAACTTCAGGATGAATATGTTGAGGTTGAGTTTATCTTCTAGGATGACTGGAAAACATTTTTCCTGGAGAAGATTCATTAATAGGGGTACTTCTTGTTACTGCTGAAGGTCATAAAAAAGGCTAACAAGAGAAACAGAAACTTCTGGGTTGTAGCTTTTCGGGCCAGGATCTACAAAGACACGTATTTTACCTGGACCAAGTTACTATATAACCAAATAGTGCTTAAATCTGTTGGCATAAGGCCTTGACAAGATACTGCCTAATCTAATAACCCCAATCCGTGATTAGTTGTGCATGGACATAACTTAATAAGGCATCTCTTCTCAAATAATATATTTTTGTTTCAACAAGGCCTCCTCGGTTATTATAAACCAAACAAATCCAAATGTGTGAATATCAGGTCCAAGCCAAAAAAAATAATTCTTGGTAGGGGAATCTCTTTTCTGCCTGAGTATTGGAAAGGCAATAGCCACACAAAGGCTTAATGTTTCCCAAAATATCACAGCATGGCATCAAAGGAGAGGGAGGGAGAGAAGGGACTGGAACAAACAGCAAGTGAAAGGAACAAATCTCCAACAGTCTGTGCTGTGTACATTCAGATAAGTATTCTGACTTCATGTGGCTTCAATGAATCAGAAAGATCCTGTAAATCTTTAGAGATGGAAACATCTTTATTATGTAGTCCCATACCAGAAGCTGTACAAACACAATGTTTTAATATGTCAGAATGTTAATGTTATCTTTCTATTGCAGCAGAAAAAATTCTACATGAATAGGTATTGATTTCCTGACTGGGTGTTACTTAGCATTTCACCTGGTGTTAGTAACTGATAAGCCTTGCATGGGATTTCATTACAGAGATTCTGTTTCTCTCAAGCTTGTGCAGACTCTGATGCCAGGTCTTTTTATTTGGTGCATGTAATCTGATGGACTTCAAATTAAAAGCAATGAAAATCACATTAGTCTGTCTACTAGATGAGATGTTATTAAGAGTAATGGGATAATGCTATCAGAGCTTCATTTCTTAATGTTTGGTCCTTCGAACCCAAGCTTTCAGACAAATAAAGGCTGTCATGAGTTATTACTCATTTTAATACATGATTACTGATATATTTATCACTGTTGGCTAAGGGGATGTCATCGCTAAGATGATTTTTTTTCCCCAGATGGTAGATGTAGAAAAGAGGGAGGAAAGGTAATAAAGTCAGGAAGTCCACACAAGGGCAAAATGGTGTGACCACATCGAACAAAAAGGTTACCCAAAGTCTGATGGTAAGTTCGTTATTATACCGTGTCTACATAATATATTTGATCGTATTTCCTAAATGTGGTCATCGTTATTACACTACCATGTCTGTTGGGTACAACTAAGATACAATAAAATCAGGTATTTTAGGTAAGACTACAAAATTAAATCATATGTTCGAGAAAAGCTTATATATAATATATTCCAACAGATAAGAAAAAGTAATACATGAAATTATTGTTCCAACATCACATATTAGTGAAACCTGAAGAGGAATTAGGTGGCTTGATTTCTAATTTAGTGTTCTTTCTACAGCACCATGCTGGCTTTTCATGAAATTTTCCCATACTTAGAACCCTACAGTGTTTTCTTATTCTCATAGGTGAACATGATGTCAATATACTATTCAATTACTTATTTCCCTAACCTGTGTTATCATTAAATTATGACTATATAAGAATAATAAGCAATGAGAAATCTGGTAAACAAGTATACCTTCACAAGTGCCCCTTGTCTCTCAATTGCGCATTGTTTTAACATGATAAAATTATATATATTATTTGTCTAACATATAAATATATATATGATATATGTTGTATATGTTTATAAACTTTGTCTTTTCTAATGTTCCTTGGTTTTAATCAAGAAGGACAAGAGAACAAAACACTGGGACAAGAGACATAGGATTTCCCATGAAAGCAATAAGCACATTCTTAAATCTAGTTATCCTTCTTTATTGCTCTGAAAATCAGTGTCACTAAAATCATTTGTAGTTCTCTGTGCTCATCTCAATGAGGGCTTCTTGTAACGACATACTTTGTACACATTCACTGACATGACCCTGTACAAGGGCCTAGGGCACATTTTTCCCTTTTTCAGAAGGTGTGAGAGCTAAAGTAAAGGAAGAAAAAAAAAAGAATAACCTAGCGGGATTTATGAAAGATGAATGCCTGAGAGCATGCCACGAATATAGAAAAGGAGGGGGGAAAATCCCACAATAAAACAAAACAGTATGATAGTTATGATAGTACCAGCTAAGAAATCAATGTGCACCAGTGGTACTCAAAACAAATTGCTGGGCTTGGAATCAGCAGGTCTAGGGTAGGTCCCCAAATTCATTTTTAGCAAATTCCCAGTTGATGCTGATGCTGCTGGTCAATGGACCGCACTTTGAGTAGTACAGGTGGAGACACTGAGATTCTCTCAGTCCTGAAGGTTGATCTGAAGGTACAGGATAAAATGATCCTTAAAGAATCAAAAGTAGTGAAAATCAACAAAGAATGACTTTGAGATAACTGGCATAATTGTGCACTGGCAAGAGGTAAAACCGTTATTTGCAAGAACCCTGGACACATGATCATTATCACAATTTTGTGACATTAGGCAAAAATGCATGAGTACACATCTATAATTAGTTATCTTTATTTGAGCATCTGAGTACAAAACACACTGGATATTTGCTCTGCGCCTGGGATTGTGCTATGTGGAAATACAAAAGCCCAAGTCCCTGCCTCCCTTATCCTGTGCCTCTAGGAGCTTCCAGTTTATAGATGGGACAAAGATGCAAACATATAAATGCAAATAATTATATGTAGTCAACATGTCCTACTTCTTCATGGTATGATTTGAAATCCCACATCTTGCCCCAGTCCTGCTGAAAAAGGAGATTTGTCATTAATCCATTAGTCCCTCCTTCTTTTGTTAAGTCCAAAGAACCTCAAAGTTTATTCAATGCAACACTTGGCAAAAACTGATAAATTTCAGTAAGTCCAGCAGAGGGCCCCCTTCAACATGGCACTGGTGAGAGAGAGGAACTATCTCCATTCCAAGAGTGACTTGGGCATGTTCTGTCACTGCTGATCTGGCAGTCATTTCTAGGGGTGGAAGGATAGGAAGAAGATCAACTCTCAACTGTTACTGCTTATCTATGTGGCCATGGGCTGTTAATGTCCTAATACCTTCAATACTTTAGAGACACAGCACTTTGATTTCTCAAGGATTTGCAAATACAGCAAGTCTGGTGACTGCAGTGTTCTTTGTGGGGGGGGGGGGGGGGGCGCCAATTTCTTATTTCACAAGAATCATTTTGTCTTCTACCTTTCTGCTAGCTTTCATGACTTGGAAGGTCTCTATATGTTCACACCTGTGCTACTTGAAGTGTGGTCCATGGACCAGCAGCATCAGCATCACCTGGAGACTTGTTAGAAATGAAATACCTGACTTGTATAGTTTGAAATCATTTGTGGTACTTTTTGTACTCTTATTTTAATGTAAACTTTAAAAAAATTTTTTAACGTTTATTTATTATTGAGAGACAGACACAGAGTGTGAACAGGGGAGGGGCAGAGAGAGAGAGAGGGAAACACAGAATCTGAAGAAGGCTCCAGGCTCTGAGCTGTCAGCACAGAGCCCTACACGGGGCTCAAACTCACAAACTATGAGATCATGACCTGAGCCGAAGCCGGACGCTTAACCAACTGAGCCACCCAGGTGCCCCTTAATGTAAACTTTCAACCAAGGTTCCAAATAGCTTCTACTCATCTCCATCTGCCCTTGCACTTTCTGCTCTCTTTGCCTGGGATATTGTTTACCCAGATAACCAATGCAGGGATCACTCCCTCATTTTATTTAGGTCTTCATTCAAGTGTCAATTTCTCTGTTAATATCACCTCACTACACTACTTAAAATTAGAACAGCCTTTCCTACCCTCTCTCTGAATTCCTAGCTTTATTTTTCTCCACAGAGTTTGTCAACTAATTATCCATCATCTATCTATCTATCTATCTATCTATCTATCTATCTATCATCTATCTCTCTTTTCTTAATTTTCCCCCTAAGATGTAATACTTTGGCAACAGAGACTTTTTATCTGTTCTATTAAGTATGCCTAATGCCTAGAACTTTGCTTGCTATACAGTAGGCCCTCGGTGAATGAATGAATGAATGGATGGATGGATGGATGGATGGATGGATGGAAGAATAAATGAATTAATGACTGCTTACCCCCCCAAAATTGTCATATTTTGAAAAAAAATAGTATTATCAGCTTTTCTTGGTTTGTTTTCTGTTGTTTCCTGTGGAATCATATTTATATATAATAGAGTCCAGTCTCTGTGTTGAAGAGAACCACACTGAAGTCATTTGCTGAGAACATCAAGTGGTATAAACTTGACTTATTTTTCAGAATAATGACATGATAACAAACCACTTGAGTTTTAATTTTCAGTTAATAGTGTGGGGTTATGACTATTAAGGCAATTTATCAGGCACTTAATAGAAACAGTAAATGTTAGTGTTGGAAGAAAACATAACGTTCATTTAAATGCTGTAGAATGGAAAGGGGAGGGTGTGTGGAGGAAGACCTGGTGAAGCCATGGCTTCAGCCCCATTTTAATCCCGTGTCTGTGGAGAAGCCATTTAATGATGGTTCAATGATCAGCAGAAAGTTATAACCATTTCAAGTCTACCTTATTCAAAAATGTGTTTGAAAGACCAAATCAGTTACTCTGAGCAAACGTGTTGATGTAAAACACTGAATTTTGGATAAGGACCTTGAATCCTGCATAGTTGAGAATAGATATGGCACGTTTCTTGATTCTCAATCTAGAGTGCTTTTCATATTTCAGCTTTTCATGGCATAAATATAGAAATAAAAATTTTGGCTTCGCTAAATATGTAAGAGTGGTTCTCAGGTGTGGTCCCTGAACCAGCACATCAGCTTCCCCTGCAACTGTTAAAAGTGCAGATGCTTGGGCCCCAGCCCACAGTTACTGAGTCTGAGATTGTGCATGGGGCCCAGATATTCTGCAAAACATTCCACTGCAACTTAAAGTTTGAGAACTACTGTCGCTTTTTAGATTAAATGGTTTAAAGTCTTTATCTGTGGAAAGGGATGGTAAGGGGTCCACTTGCATTACTTTGACTGGGCCCATAACAAAAGCTACATAGCCCTGAAGGTTCAACCACTTCTTGTTTCCCAGCTTCAACTCACACAAAGATCCCCAAGGCTCTGGGAGGTTCTGTCACATTGTCTTTCTTTCAGTTTGTGAAGGAATGCCTTAGGACTTCCTGGCCCTGCTGGGAATGTTCTCCCCTTACCTTAAACTCTCCTCTCCCTTTACTAAACACCCTTCAGCTCTCAACTCAAGCATTGTTTCTTCATGAAAATCTTTCCTAATCCCCAGATTAGACCTTATCTCACTGTTATGACTCAACAGACTCTCTGTACTTGCCCTTTGTAGCACTTATCACAGTTTGTAAAGACATAATTTTGTGACTATCTGATTAATGTCTTTCTCACCTACAAGGATGCATGCTGCCTGTAATCAGAATCCAAACCTATTTTACTTAGCATTAAATCCCTAGTAGCAAGTTCAGTGCCTGTACATGGAAGTTGGTAAATAAATATTATAGAATGAATAAAATGATACTCAACGGTCCTCTTTCAACTTATTGAACTGTAGAAAATGGAAGACCATAATTATAAAATAGAACAATTGTACTGACCCTATGAGCATCAAACCTACAGTTCAGGTCAATTATGACTAACCACTCCAATAACATTACACTGAATATCCACAAATGACCTGTGTATTGAGGCATGATGTGCTGAGGCTGAATATTTTATTAATTATTTGGCTGAAGGGAATTAATTCAAGACAAATTAGACTGCAAGTAACAACAGAAATAAAACAGCTACAAATGGCTTACAGAAGAGGAAACGTATTGCCTTACCTAGCAAAAGTCAAGAGGAAGGGTGGTGTTGTGGTTGGCTCATTGGCCAGCTTAAGGACATTATCAAGGACTTTTTTTAACTTTGAAAATGCTGTTTAAATATTTTTACTCAGCATTCCTTAGAGGTATTGTTCTATTTCTTTAATGTTGTCTCCTCACTGCTTTCCAATTTGTCAATGGCTGCTTTCATATGCAACAGCACTGATGAACAGCCTCAACAGAGACCTCCTAGCTTTCAAAGCCTAAAATCTTTGCTACCTGATCATTCACAGGGAAAATTTTTTTCATCCCTGACTTACACTCTGAAAAACATAAAAGGATCTAGTTATCCATTACCACACATTCCCTATCTTCAGGATTGGCACATTTTTAAATAAGAACAAGTTTCTTAATTTGTAAGTCAAGTGACAAGTCCTAGGGCAGTTTTGATGTATGTGTCATTTCAGTTAGGCTCCCCACAAAACAGTGATGTTCCTCAGTATTCCAGATACGATCTAGCTACATGAAGAAAGGAAGGAACAAAGGAAGAGAACCAGAAGGAAATAGGACTTTTATCTCAACTTATCTTCTAGAAAAAGCTGCCTCTTTCCCAACAGTAAACTTAGCTGATTATGTGTCCATGAGAAGATTTTGTCCATGATTTATGTCCAAACTTTTCTCTTTAAGATTAAATGCAAAGCATGGAAGAGGAAAGTGTGGTACTCAGAGACCTTTTAACATGTAGAATATACGTCTAAATGTCTCAATTATGCATTTCTTCCCCTGAAATTCATTATCAGTGGCTCAGGCCTTGGGGAAAAACTAATGTGCCTCTAAATCAATCAGTGGTTTAAAACAGAGGGTCATAAAAAGTAGTATTTAAAATGTAACTTGTTTATTATTACAATATGAAATTTCATCTGTGATTATGCCTACCAATTAATAAGTATTTCTATTACTGGAAATAATGCACAATTAAGCATGGACAGAATACATGCTTATTTTGTATAGTTAGACATTGTTATCACATAAAACTAAAACCTGCATCAAAGCGGGAACACAGAGTTCATTACGAGGATATCTGGTCTAACCCACTGCAGGACATTCACAAATATTTAAATGACTGAGTATCTGAATGTTTCTTTTAAACTTTTAACTTTGATACATATAATCATAGCTACTCTTATGACACTTCTATGGAATTTCAATTCTATGGTAAAGACTTACTTTATATGCTTTCCTAGTTTCATCTTCCCCACAGCAGTACCCAGACGAAGAAAATAATGCTAAACGCACAAAGATAGTGAGATTTGTCACTGAGAGCCCAACAAAAAAATCTAGTTGTAAAATATGCACTATTTTTACTATTTATGTCCAGTTGCTTATGAGTATATTACTTATACTTTCTTAAGTTTAAAAAAATATGAACTGCACACACACACACACGTACACACACACACACACACACACACACACACACACAGATATTTACTTATTGCTATGAGTGCAGGAACAATTTATTATCTACTTGTTTTTTCACCCACAGTTGAAGCATAGTGCCAAGCTCTTGTTAGCTACTTAAGAGGTTTCTTATTCATGATATGGCTTGTTTTTTGAACAAACATCCATTCATGCCTGTATCTCAACTATGCTTCAATAATTACTCACAAATACATGATTCCACCGAGGTTGCTTCTTTAAAAATGTTTTTAATGTTTATTTACTTTTGAGAGAGAGAGACAGAGAGAGAGCAGGGGAGGGGCAGAGAGAGCAAGGGAGACAAAGAATCTGAAGCAGGTTCCAGGCTCTGACCTGTCAGCACAGAGCCTGATGCGGGGCTTGAACTCACAAACTGTGAGATCGTGACCTGAGCCATAGTTGGACATTTAACCAACTGAGCCACTCAGGAGCCCCACGTCTGCTTCTTTGAGTTTGACACTCATATTCACAACTATATGCTGAACAATGTTACGTGAATAGTTTGCAGGATACCAACTCCAAATGCTTTAAAACCAAATATATAATTTCCCTCAATTTTTCTAGCTTCCTGTCTCCTCAAGTGCAACAGACAGAACACCAGCCACTGAAGTGAGGACTCCAGGAGATCTTTCCAATTTATAAAACTCATTAATTTGGTCATATGTTTAGTCCAACTTTCCAGATTTTGGTCACTTTCTATCATTTCTCACTTACACTTTCTGAAAGGGGCACATGGTTGCACGGTTTCCAGTCTTGCATTCTGAGTTGTTCTACTTCATTGCTGCCTGACTATTGCCAGTTGCTTAAAAGGCAAATGAACCCATGCTATTCCCTCATGAGGCACACCATTGCCTTTAAGCTTCTCAGGCCACTTTTCCAGACTCCTCTCCCTCCGGCCCTCTCATATCCTGCATCTCAGGCCTCCTCAGCTATGACAGTTCTTGGTGTGTCCCATGGGCTCTCACGTAGCCACGCGTGTGCTCAAGCTTTCTGCTCTGCTCTAGTCACCTTTCCTATGTTTCTCCTTCTACATTCACTGTTTGGACATTTCTATTTCTCCTTGAGTCATCTTAATACCATCTCCTTTGATAACTGTTTCCTGATCCTTTTAGGACCATGTTACCTGATCCTCTTCTAGGTAAGAACACACAGTAAATATTTATATTTTCTGGATTGCCTCTTGCCAATTCAGCATCCCCAGGACTTCCTCTTTCAAGGGCTTTACTGCACTCCAAGAGAGAGGCCAGGAACTTCCCAGAATCTTCTTTTCTTTATGGTTCTGGCTTTAAGTTGTTCCATTAACAGGAACTCTTTGGAAATTTGGAGGATCAAAAGGAAGGAAGAGTCCTTATTCTCTTCGTATAGTTGTAGTCATATGATGAGGAAGAAATGGCTCAGTGGCTTCCCAATGAGCTGTTGAGGACTGGCCATTTGCTGTGCGCAGACTGGGTGTTGACGAGAGTTTCTTAGACATTCCATAGCAGCTGGGCAGTGAACTTTTGAGGGTAACCTGCTTGTGCTCTTGGGTTGGTCTCCAGCAGCCTTTGTGCAATCTCCCTGTAACGGTCTGTTTCTGTGTCAGCTCACCTGGAACTGCATTTCACAGAACTCTCTCCTCTGTTGGGTTCCGGGATGAAGCTGGATTTAAGAGACATTTAGCGGGATTCATAAGGTAAAAGTGAAGCAGCACTCATGGATATTCTGGGCAAGTCAGGGTTAACTCAGGCTCTGGATCGGCTTGTGTTGGGATGGGTCCACCATTTCACTCTGGGGGCATGAAGCAGCAGCCCAGGTTATAGGTCTTACAGCTTCTTCAGTAGCTCTCCTACTTTAGCTTCTCTGGCTAAACAGGGATGCATTTTCTTCAGTAGCTCCCCTTTAGCTTCCCTGGCCAAACAGATGCATTTTTAGCTCTGTAGCAAAGGTCACCAGCTTCCGCTGCAGTTACTCTTGTCATAGAAAGCAAGGTGAGAAGTCATGAGAAGCCCACATGGTTTCCAGCTCCTCCTCACAGGTTCCAGCTTTCCCATAAGAACTGAGTTTGTCCTTGCTCTTCTCCACTCCACATTCATCTTTTCTTGACTGCCTGAACTTCTGATGCCAGCCTAGCACCCAACACAGAAGCAATAGCTGACATAAACTGGTTAGCCAGCTCCCCCATTGTAGAAGGTCAAATCCCAATAATAAAGTCCTTATTCTATATCACTGCTGGTGATTCTGCCTTTCTGGTTAAGCCTTGACTGATAATCCTGATCTTCAATGGTGACTTCTCTTACACCAATGGTTCCTATACTATACTCATTCTACCTGGAATTCAGAGAGTGACTTCTGTTTTTGATGGTTTTTTGTTTGTTTGTTTTTGTTTTTGGAGGGTATTTTTGTCCCCTAACCCCAATTAACATCTTATATTAGTGCCTGTATTATTTAGTAGATCCTAAACTTAAATGTGACTAGAATTCTGTTCACATGCCATTAAAAAAGGACTTAATATAAACATGTTATAGTTATCATTCTATTACTTTAGCTCTAACTGTGTCCATGTCGAATTCTGAGAGCTCACCTCATTGGATTTTAAAGACAAATTAAAAATCAAATAGAATTTGGTAGGTAATAGATAAAAGGAAACAAATCTACAGTGAACTAGTAATGTATTGAGTATATTGGGGTGACACTGGAGACGTACAAACCATTTGTACAAATCAATTTTAAATCTGTATGTTTAACTCAATTGTCATCCGGACCCAATTCCCTTTACATGAGTCAGCCCCCTCATTTCTTTCTCCTATTTCTCCTCCTTGCCTCAAATATTCCCTATATTGACCACAGCTACTGAGCTCTCTCTTGATGTCATGCATGACACATTCAGTGGTTCAAAAATCAAAGTTATTAGAAAGCAGCACAGTGAATAAAAATGAAGTAAATTTCCCTTTCTGGGCTTTCTCTTTCTCCAAACTAAATTATCAAATTCATCCTCCCAATAACACAGATATTTACTTCCTATCATTACATATATTGGTATTTCTGTCAAACTGCATGAATTAAGGAAAGAATTGAACAAATATGATAGAATATATTCTCCTTGGGTAAATGAAATACATTAATATCTCTCCACTATCAGTCTACAACATTGACTAGATGGGTCAAATGGATGGGATAGATTAATACTCTTCTGTGGTCCTCAGCTCTATTATGGCTATTTTATTTGCCTCTCATACTCTCCATTCCCAAATATCATAGCAGGTGCACACATGTAAAACACATATTTTATTCTCTTGTAATCTGCATTTTAGTTAATATGAAAAGGAGAAAACTAATATTACACCCAAAGTATATTTGTATGTATATAATTATATGAATGGTTCAATGAAAAATTAGTAGTTCCACTTACTTCCCAGAGTTAGGAATTTGTTCCTAGAACATACTTATGTTTGGTATTTTAGATATAGTAGAAAACAGGAATAGGAACTAGAATAAAAGATTTTGAAATATGAATTTCCTTGAGAACTGTTCAGTTATAAACATTCCTCTGAAGTTTGTAACTATCTGTCACCAGAAGAGTCTGAAAATTAAGTGAAAATTTTCAACTATTTTATCCACATATTTTATATCTCAAGGCCATATACGTAAATCTAACTAATTTTTTTATTCCATTGAGATATTTGATGCATAACGACACAGCATTTATGTGTGTATTACCTTAGACACTTACGTAAAATCCCATGAGAAAGGTTCACTAAGAGTAGTTGCAGAAAATCTTTATTCCTTTCACAAGTTAAACTTCAGCAATACTTTGTACTCCATTCCTGATAATACATTCAGCAAACTTCATGTTTAGTTGCCCAATTTTTCTCCCTAATGTAAACAGTCTTATTTAGTTTTAAGCCAATCCTACCGGAGGAATGTGGTTATGTTAGCTTTTGTAATCAACAAACTTTGTCTTATTATCTTCTAAATGGCTGTGGTTATTGTTCTTCAGCCATTCTCAATCACGTGACTATTTTGTAATTTTGTCCTGATACTATAATATTAGTATGAATATAACTGGATGCTACACCATTTCAACTGTGTGCATTAGAACTTGATGGTTTATTTTATTTTATTTTATTTTTTAATTTTTTTTTCAACGTTTATTTATTTTTGGGACAGAGAGAGACAGAGCATGAACGGGGGAGGGGCAGAGAGAGAGGGAGACACAGAATCGGAAACAGGCTCCAGGCTCTGAGCCATCAGCCCAGAGCCTGACGCGGGGCTCGAACTCCCGGACCGCGAGATCGTGACCTGGCTGAAGTCGGACGCTTAACCGACTGCGCCACCCAGGCGCCCCAGAACTTGATGGTTTAAATAAGAGACAATACCTCAATCATTCATGGCTTCACAGTTTTACATTTTCAGGATGCTAAACTTTAAAGCAAATTCCTTAGGGACTTAAACACAAGCCAATGAAGTAGACAAGCCAATGAGTAGACTCAGCATCACCAATACAACTTCCTGATTACGGATGAGAAAATGGCATCTCCCTCTACAAATCTATCACACTGTCAGCTGAAAATCTCTTTGAAGCAGTCCTATCCTATTTCTCCTCTCTATTCTTCCAAGCCAAACACCTTTCTGATTTTATTTTTCGTTGAGTGCCGTTGTAGCACATCCTCTTTCTTCTATTCAACGTCCTAAATTTTTCCCTCAGTTCCCACTCACTACTTTTCAAGGCTATTGCTCAATCTACTCTCTCTTAGAATAGAATTCATTCTCTTCTTAAGGTCAGCACTTCTTTCAATACTTAGTTCAAAATTCATTTGCTTTTAAGAACATAACTCTGATAGAAAGCAACATATAAGCCATTTTACCTTAGGAAATAGAGAAAAGCAGTTGCCCTATTAACTAAATATATGTATGCACACCTGCTTCCATACTTGGCTATAGTGAGCAAATACAACTGTAGTTAATAATGGCAAGCGGCTTGCAATGGGTGTGATTTATATGGTTGTTGGCAACAGAGATTTGTCTTTTTACTCAATTATATTGATTTCTTCTTGGATTGTCTTTTTATGTACAACATTGTAAGGGTGGTTCAAACTGGTTTTTAAAATATTATTTTCACTGGCATTTTATTTAAACAATAACATAATCAATTACCTTGCTCTCTTCCAAGAAACTGAATGCAATATAATCAAGTGTAGCTAGACCTATAAATATGTAACATGTTAGCCTAGCCTGCATATTTTAAAGAATATTATATGCCATTTTTGGTACCTTTTCTTACTTGCTTAAACAAAGAATAAGTATAGATTCAGCACACATAAAAAGGATGACAGTCATGGATGAATGCTAAATAGTATTGTTAACTGTCACTTAAATTTTAAAATATGCAGTTAAAATTAACTAAAGGAGGCAATAAAGACCTTGAATATTGTGCAGGTGGACACCCTCTGCAGTCACCTTAATCAAACTGTTCCTCTCATTTTTTTTTCTTTTCCTGAAAATACCAAGAATAATGCACACCACAAAGGAGCTATTCATGTATAATAATTTTCCTTCATTTCCACCCTTTTTTACCTATTTCACTCTTGAAATTCCAGACGAGCTGCAGCTATTGAGTTAAAGATAATGGGAAGAGGACACGAGGGGAAGGACTCTTCCCTCCATTTTTATCATCATCGTGTCATCTACTTTTATCAGTTTTTATTGACTTAAACATTCACTTTTATGTTCTGTCCCCACCAGTCATTACTGTGTCTGTCTATTCGAGTTACCTTTGTACATTTTTATCAATTCAATGCTTTCATATCTAATCCCAAGAAAATTTATCTTCCCCACTCAATTTCTCTCCTTTACTTACCTTGTTTCTGTTTCACACAGGATGTGGGAAACAAAGTGCCTGATGCATGGCCCTCATTTTATGAAATACAGGGATAGTCATTAAGAATATTAATGGATAAATAAGAACATAGGTAGGGCTTGGTGACTCATTTTTAGTGAAATCTCAAAAAATTATCTATCCACAGGAAAGTTTATTTACTTAAACAGTAGTGATAGTAAACAATAATGTATGAGCAGTGATTATGGTAAGAAAATCTATAGAGAAATAAAGAGGAAAGTAGTCGAACTTGCTGCTCTTTACTTGTCAGGCATTTGCAAGATACTGAGGATGCAGAGATAAACACTATAAAATTCTATCACTCAAAATCCAAGCCACCTTCCTTCTTTCACCACACTCCTTCCATACAGCCTCACTCTAAGAGGATGAATAAAACGTCCTCTCCATCTCTCTTTCTCAAAATCTGTGTCACCCTCTCTCTCTAATGCTAAAATTGACCAACGGTATTCACACATATAAGTATATACCATTTGTAGATTTGTGTGTGTGTGTGTGTGTGTGTGTGTGTGTGTGTTAGCTTTTATATGTTAGCTCATATATACGTGTGTATATGCACACACACACACACACACACACACACACACACACACATTCCATTAATCACAAATTCTCTTAATCTTTTGCTTCCCAAACTCTAACTCACTTCTATCCATAATAATCCTTTTCTCACTTCCCTTTTGTCATAATAGAGATACTGGTCATTCCCTTATCTATGGACAACGTCCCCCTATGATTTAGTTCCTATCTCTTCTCATCTTTTAGACCAAAGGCCCACCATGTTCATTATGCTTCCTTCTGTACATTTAACATTTCCCTCTTTAAAAATTCCTTACCTTGAGAATGTAAACTCTCTGATATTAAACAAATGAAAACTCTGAAAACCTTCCAAACTTCCTTTGACCTCCCATCCTTCTAGAATTCTCTCTCCTCCACTTTACAAGTACAAAAAGCATCTGTGTCAGCTCTCTCCACTTCCTTATTTGTAACCCCCTCCTCCCTTCCACTCCGGTCTGGTTTCTGCCTCATGTCTCATTCTCAACACCTCTCATTCAGAACTTCATTGTCACTGAAGCCCATGATCCTTTTTCATCCCCTATAAGCCCTGTAGCTTTGAGATTCAGAAGCATTATCTCCACGGCCTATTTGACATTTCCTTTCACTTATCTTAAGAGACAGCTCATTATCAGTATGTCTCAAAAGGAAGTCATAATCTTTCTGCTTCAAATCTGGTGTTCTTCTGCTGTTCCCAACTTCAAACAAAGGGATCTCCTACAAAAGTTGCTTAGGAGTCATTCTTAATAATCCCTTTATCTCATCCATCATATACATACACACTAAGTCCAACTTATCTTTATTAATTTCATTAATTTTCCTTGAATACCTGTACCTCTCATCGTCACCATATGTACTGATGCTAATTTTCAGGATTCTGGAGGCTGCCTGCATTCTTTGGTTTATGTGATCCCACCCTCAATCTTTAGTGTCCACTGGCATGGTAGCTTTCCATCTTTGTCTCTCTGATTCTGACCCTTCTATCTTCCTCTTTATTAAAAACTCATGATAAACTGTGGTTTATATACACAATGGAGTGCTACATGGCAATGAGAAAGAATGAAATATGGCCCTTTGTAGCAACGTGGACGGAACTGGAGAGTGTGATGCTAAGTGAAATAAGCCCTACAGAGAAAGACAGATACCATATGTGTTCACTCTTATGTGGATCCTGAGAAACTTAACAGGAACCCACGGGGGAGGGGAAGGGAAAAAAAAAGAGAGAGGTTAGAGTGGGAGAGAGCCAAAGCATAAGAGACTCTTAAAAACTGAGAACAAACTGAGGGCTGATGGGGGGTGGGAGGGTGGGCGATGGGTATTGAGGAGGGCACCTATTGGGATGAGCACTGGGTGTTGTATGGAAACCAATGTGACAATAAATTTCATATATTTAAAAAAAAAAAACTCATGTGGTTACATTGGGCCCACCCAAACAATCCAGGATAATTTCCTCATTTCAAAATCATTAATTTAATTTAATCATATTTACAAAAATTCCTTTCGTGTGATAAGGTAACATAGTTACAGGTTCTGGGAAGTAGGATGTGACCATTTTTGAAGGGGGGCATTATTCAGCCAACCAGAGCCAGTCTAGTATAAACTGTATAGTGTAGTATATATCTGTATATATATCTGTATATATATCTGTGTATAACTGTATATCTAGTATAAAAGATCAATGTTATCTTCTGCATGTGTAATTGAAGCCAATCTCTGATACCCTTTATCTATTCATCTACATCTATTCTTTTTTAAAAACAATTTATTAATGTTTATTTGTTTTTGAGGGAGAGAGAGAGACAGAGTGCAAGCAGGGAAGGGGCAGAGAGAGAGGGAGACATAGAACCTGAAGCAGGTCCCAAGCCCTATGTGGGTCTCAAACTAATGAACTGTGAGATCATGACCTGAGCGGAAGTCAGACACTTAACTGACTGAACCACCCAGGCACCCCTACAACATCTATTCTTATCTCCCATATATCCATTCATTTTAACCAGAGTGATGTCCCTACAAAAGGCTATTGTAGTCATATACGCATTGAGCTGAGAATACTGACTATATTCTTTAATGTGGACAACAGGTCTTGGGTAGCCAGACCCTTTCTAGTGCAAGTTCTCACAGCAAGCTCCTCACCCTTGACATTTCAGTTATACTACATTGTTCTTTATTCCTAAAAGAATCAGGTTATGTAATGCCACATACTGTTGCACACAGCATTTGCACAAGACTTCGTATGAAATTCTATTCTCCCTTTTCTGTTGACTCTTCAGAGTCCAAGTCTTGCTCCATTTTTGCACTCATAGTCAATATTCATGGAATGCTCACAATATGCAATTCACTGTACCCAGTGGTGGGGACTCAGCAGAAAACAAACATGAATCATTACTTTCCTTCATAGACCTTACATTCTAAAGGAAACTTATACTCCATATTCTTCTTTTTCTTAGCTAGAGAATTTTTTTTTTTTTTTTGGACTCTAGGTCAGGATCACATGTTACGCATGTTATAACTAGCACCATGCATAATACATACTTCAAGAGCTATTGTATCAGCCTAAAATAATATATTCATTTGTGTAGCTATTTGATACATATCATTGAGAAATTATAAATTCTATGAAGCAAAGAAGCTTTTCTGTTTTTGTTCATCTTTGTCTCCCAGTACCTGACCACATATATAGAAATACTCAACAAAGTTTGTTAAATGAATGAAAGGCAACTCATTCTACTGTGTGTGTCTTTGTATACAGAGAAGTAAAAGATATTTGTTGATGGAATATATGGGTATACAGATATGTGAATGTGGTTTAGAAACAATTAAACATTTTTATGTTCCTATACTAATTCATTTATTCAATGTATGTTTGAATTATCTTCTTTGAGACACACTGCAAAGGCAACAGAGTCCACAATGAAGGACAAGTCAGACATAATCTTTGCTTTTGTGGAAGACATCTTTCAAAGTAAAAATCTTCAATATTTACTATGAAGAGACAATGGATATGGCCAATTACATTATTTAACTTCTATAACTAGAGTGGATATGTTTCAGTAACACTTTCCTAAGGACTTTTTTAAAACAAACCCTACTTCCAAAATACAGATTCTTAGACCAAATTATTCCTGACCAGTATTTTTCTGAAAGATACTATTGCTCTAATTCTATCACTCTCAATTATAGCATCAACCATGAGTTGCCCACTATCTTTTCCTATTCCCCTTTTTTCCCTTTTACCAAGTGTGTGATCATATTCACCATTTATTTTATAAATATCAATTACACAGAAATGTAAGGCTGAGCTCCCTTTCTAAATGTGTAGGCTACAACCTGTTTGAAGCATTCTCTATCCACCAAGATACAGAGTGCATTTTATAAATTTAGCATTTCTATAATTTTCTGAGATAAACAAACAAACAAACAAACAAAAAGGAGTCTGGCTGTGTGCTGAGAAATTTCCTCCGCTGGTATGTTTTCACCTTGAAAAATAGGAGAGTAGATTTATCTTCAAGGTTCATACTCTACGTGTCTTTGTTAAAAATAATACAATGAATTAGAGATAACTTTCTGTTGGCTGGCATGCACTGGCCTGCGAAATATTTTTATTCTTACTTTAACATATCCTGTCTCCCTAATTAAAAAAATATTAAGGGGCGCCAGTCGGTTAAGCGCCCGACTTCAGCCAGGTCACAATCTCGCGGTCCGTGAGTTCGAGCCCCGTGTCAGGCTCTGGGCTGATGGCTCGGAGACTGGAGCCTGTTTCTGATTCTGTGTCTCCCTCTCTCTCTGCCCCTCCCCCGTTCATGCTCTGTCTCTCTCTGTTCCAAAAATAAATAAACGTTGAAAAAAAAATTAAAAAAAATATTAAGACAACTGTAGTTAATTTCTCTAAATTATTCTTAGGGTAGCAAATCAAGTGAAGGAAAATCTCCCCACTTATAATGCTTTTAGAGAACAAGGGTCAGAAAATCTCAAACTCATCTCCATCTCAAACCACTGGAGGTAGGGCTAAAGCTGAGACTCAGCAGGGGGTGAGGCCTCTGATGTTCCATTTGTTCATGACTTTGGACTTCAACCTAATCCTTATCATCTTCCCCCATGTGAATAAATGGAACAATCAAAACCTGAAGCTAAGGGGAAGCCAATCCTCAATCTAAGGAGCAAGGAGGGAGAGAGGGAAATTTACACTATATCTTGAAATAACCATATTCATTATGAGTTAAGATACCCAGATTGTAAAAATCCTCTCTTTCAGGAATAGATATTGACTAATGGGAGAACACTGAGTAATTATTTCCTTGTTCAACTAAAATGGACATTAAAAAATATTTCTATTACCAAATGTTAGAGTTTTAAATCAGATAAATGGGCCAGCAGGAATTGAAATATGTTCTCTGTAATTTCAGCTGTTTAGAACACAAGGATCCTGGTTCATATGGACGGTTTTGCCGAAGGGAAAACAAGAATATAAACAAAGAAACAAACAAAACCCCCAAAACAGACCCTCTCTCCTTAGCGTAGTTTAAGAAATCAAAAGCATTTTGCTTGATAGGCTGGTAGTATGACCGAGTGCTAATGAAAGTGGCACTAGCCAGCCTGTACTTGTATTTGGTAGAGCACAACATGCCAATATGCACAAAATAGCACAAAATAACAGCAGAATTTACAGACTAACATGACCTGCATCTAAATATGGGAAATAAATGTCCCTTGAAACACTTTAAATATTTGCATTTCATTAATGTTCCGTAATCTGAATACACTGGCTGCAGTGTGACAGCTAGTGATTATCTTTCGATAGTTGATGGAATGTCTTAAAAAGGCATACATCAGCGCCAGATATCAATGATAAACGTATAAGAACGAATGAGTTTGGGCTCAAGGGAGTACACAGTCAATGTTTGAAATAAACAAGAAAGTAAGCATCAAACTACAATGCAATTAATATTATAATGATAATCATGGTAGGAAATATACTTACTCTTCAAAAGAGGAAAAATGCAGGAAAAAAAAAAAAGCAACTAAAGCATACCATTTTACATGCACCAGATTGGCAACAATTCAGAAGTCTGACCCTACCAATCACCCAGTATGATGGGAACACAGGAAAGAAGCCCCAAAGCAGGATACTTAATCAGTGCTATAAAGTGGAGATTTTTAGGATCTGCTGACAAGATGAGGTAGTCTTTTAACTGAATTGTGCTTGATAAGCAGGTGCTATTGACATGAGTAATACAGTCATTCTAGGGGGGGAATATTATTAGCTAGAGGAATATATATGGAAAAAGTGTTCCATAGGACTGCAAGTGATAGATAGAAAGCCAAGAAGAGCTAAGGGGATAATTATAAATCAATCTTTCCCAATAAGTTAGGGAGGAATTATTAAACACGACCTCCCCATTATGTTATGTATATAGTCAGTTGCAAAAATAACATGAATGTGTCCAACTTCATCCCACCACACTTCAAACTTAGTTCATACTTTTTGCTTTCTCCTTTTTGTTAGATATGTAATAAATCTAGAGTTCTAGGCTGGTTATTTGATTAATAAAGCACTCTCTACTCTGTATTTTAACCTATTCAGATATTGGAAACCATCAATAAAAACTGATCAAACTGGTCTATGAATAGTAAAGTCTTGAAAAGACTGTTTAATTCACATTTTAGGGTTTTCTCACTGCTTGCTATTAACATAAACTCTTTTTCTCCCCCCATTTTATCCTTAAATATCTGAAGACAGGAAATGCGAAGAGTAAGAGTAAGAACTACTGAGTTCAAGGAATTGAGTCTTTTATTATAATTCAGCTCCATTAATATTCTGGCAAGTGAAAGGTACAAAATTTAAGACTAATTTCCTCAGGGAAACATGACAAATCTGTTCTTTGATTCGAGTGAAAAGAGAACAACTTCTTCATGCAGCACATTATAATTTCTTATTCCCAACATACTCTCTACTTCTTTTCAATTTTTTTTTCTTGGAAGAAAACTACCCCACAATGAGTGTTGAGCTATAGGTGAAGTTTAGGGTTAAATAATCCATGCCAGGAGCTGTTGCCATGCCGCATGAAAATTTGTGCTTGAGCACACTGAAATCAGCAGTATTTTTAGATGAGCCAATTTGCAAGGAATCATCATTGGACATCTTAACTCAGTAATACTACTTAAGTTTAATTTCCAAGAGAAACAAAGTAGTGTCTTCACAAGGGATAGAACAACAACAAAAAACCATGGTGCCACTTGTGTCAATGAAAAGGATATGGACATAACAACCTGGGGAGTGTAATTCCTGAGCAGCAGTGATTTCTGAGGTTGTCATGAAGAGACTAAAGGCAGATTGTCAGAAGAGGAGTCTATACACATTTCTTATGTGAGATACACAAATTATTTAAAGTCTTTGTACTTTAACTTCCTCCTGTAAAATTTGGGGAATATTTGTGATGATTAAGTAAGTCAATTGCTCAATCTTATCAATGATAATCATGAACATGGTGATGTTTTATTATCATACTTTGCCTATGAATAGCATTTTGAAGTACTGAAAAATAGACAGTTTTTTTTTTTTCCATTTTAGAACTGCAACAAATTGGCAAGGTAAAAAAATTCACAGGATGAAGGCAAAAGGGTACAAAGAGACAGATGGCTTTGTTTTAATTCCAACCGTCTCAGTTGCATTCTGTACTTGCACCTTTTCAGGTATCCATTCATCTACCCATCTATCTACCCATCCACCTATCTTGTATAACTATTTAAGGACCAACTTGAATGCTACATTTATGAGGTTAAGGATACAAAGAACCCTGTGTATCCCCTAAATATAATACTAAATGTGTTATAACATTATAATACTAAAATGTGTTAAGAAACAAAACAGAAATGCTTACTTTTATTAATTCATGTTGAAATAGAAATAATAAAAATAATTTGTATTTATTGCAAGAGACTTGGGAACCAATGGCTTATTTGAAAACTAGTGAATAAAGGGAAAATCAAACATTTATCCTATCTTTTCTATGCAAACTGAACCCCTGAATTGTTGAATAGTAGATGAGGTGAAGTTTATCATTAAAGAATTATTTCAAGAAAAGGTGAAGAAGAAATATATACAATATAATGAGTATATTAACATTTCTCACTCTTTTAGAATGATCTAGATAATATCATAGATAACTAATAAAAGAGATATTCAATCAGACATTACTACTTCCTGATGGAGGAAAAACTGTAAAAATCAAATTTTGATGAAGTTCTGAAAAAAATAAAACACTAAATCTGGATCTAATTATGAGTTTTTAGGAAATCAAAAGACAGAGTAACATGTTCAACTACACTGTGCAAAATCCAGTCTATGGGAAGCTACAGGTAGGAGGAAAAAGAGAGGGTGTAGGAAACTTAAAAAAATTATGGGGCACCTGGGAGGCTCAGTCGGTTAAGCGTCCGACTTCAGCTCAGGTCATGATCTCGTGGTCTGTGAGTTCAAGCCCTGTTTCGGGCTCTGTGTTGACAGCTCAGAGACTGAAGCCTGTTTAGGATTCTGTGTCTCTCCCTCTCTCTGTCCCTCCTATACTCATGCCTCTCTCTCTCTTTCTCAAAAGTAAATAAACATTAAAAAAAAAACTTAAAAAAAGATTTTAAAGTCATATTAGTAATTTCAAATAGAGAAAATTAAAACCGGTCACTATGACATTTATAAGATGCTTGGGAATGTAAACACAAACTGAATAACTGGTTTTTAAATATATTATTGTTAATTATTTAGGTGTGTTACTTTAAGTATGTGTGTTTAAAAAAATCCTCCTATCTACGGATACAGTAAAATGTAGGAATGTGCTTCAAAATATTACAGAACAAGGGGTGGTAGATGAGGATTAAATGAGACAAAGTTGGACGTGAACTGATAGCTGTTGATGCTGAATGATGGGTATGTGGGGGTTCAGTACATTATAATATTTTTTATTACATATGTTTACAATTCATAACCCATAATAAATTGTTAAAAAGGCTAGACAGACATAACTCAGACTGTGGAGTCACAGAGCTATTGTTGAATCCCAGATTATTCAACCCGGCTCTCTCAAAACATGGCTTTTACCTTTGTGCTTTCCACATCTCTAACGGATACATACGGCTGGAGTTTCAATTCCAGAAGGCAAGTTAGCTGGCACTACACCAAGAATGTTCCTATGTTGGCATTAATTATTTTGGAGAGTGTATCACAGTCCTGATAGTGGTCTTCAGACTTGAAGCCTCAGAAATCTAGTCGTGTTTTCCCTAAAAAGGTGGTGTCTCAGGGAAAACTTCTAAATCAGAACTTCTAAATTGGAAGTCATATTATTATTATTGCTATTATTATTATATTATTATTTTATGTCAAACATTTATAGCATGCTTATTATGTGTCAGACACTATCCTAAGCACTTTGCAAATATTAGATCATTTTGTCCTGATAACAATTCATTTGCTGTGAGGAATAGCAGATGTTACATTACTTCTCCATAGTCACATAGCTCATAAGTAACGGAGCTTAGATTTGAATCCAGGCAAGCTGGTTTTAAATCTGTGCTCTTAACCACATTACATCTGATAATCACCAAGAAAGACAACTCGAGTTCTATAATTCCAACTTTCAACTAAAAATAATAAGGCTGAAAAAAGTTAAATATTTCACTATTATGGTAAAGCTGGGAGATCTCATGGTTCCCAACACAGAGCTGCATACATTTTATTGCAACATTCCCAAATTAAATAGTATGTGAATACTATGTGTATGTCAAATAATGGGCTGGAAGAGAAGTTTTTAAAGACACTGCAGTTCATCAACTTTTAAACTGTGGTTGCCGAATATACTGTTCTTTCCTGTCATCAGTATTTTTTTAATGTTTCACTTATTTAAGAGAGAAAGGGTGTGAGCAAGGGAGGGGCACAGAGAGAGGGAGAGATAAAGAATCCCAAGCAGGCTCCGCACTGTCAGTGCAGAGCCAAAGCAGGTCTCAAACTCACAAAACTGTGAGATGATGACCTGATGGGAAATCAAGAGCCCAAGCTTAACCAACTGGGCCACCGAAGCACTCCTGTCATCAGGAGTAAATGAAGAATCATTTCAGGTTCTATTTTGTTTAGACAAGACAATGGTTGTGCTTGAATTTTACTTGAAACAATGGACTTTTATTAAACTTCCAAGGTTTGCTATTGTTTTTCCCTGAACACAAAGTACTTAACTTTCAGTTTTTCAACCAATATCTAGACATCTCTTTTTCGACCCAGGTGGGTACCTTGTGTTGTATTGCAATGTTTCTCAAGTCTACACATTTATTCAAAAATCAGGAGACCTTGAACTGAATTACCTATAGGAACAAAATAAAATAATTATCCTGAAGGGCATGAGTCTAGTCTCTATATTATACAGAAATACTTTGCAACCGAATTTCATTAGTTTGTTTACTGCTAGTATTTTGTTTTGCATTTTCAAGAGTTTTGTTGTCAATAAAATTCAGCGGGCTGATAAAAACAGTGGGCTGAACTGTTAAGAAAATTATTGATTATGCAATTCCTCAAAACAAAGTCATTGATATGATCAAAGAGAAGTTGTTTGGGTACTCAATATTTTCTTAGCTTAAAATGTTAACTTAAGCCATAGAATCTATAGAAATTATAGTCATTTCAGGGATCATAGTTGGAACTGCAAGCTTTAAGAAACTATGTAATTCACACACTTGGAAAGAATGAAAAGAAAGAAGAAAGAAAAAAAAGGGAGAGAAAAAAAGAGAAAACCAACTGCCACTATATCATAAAGCAAAGACTGTCACCATTGAAAAAAAAAGATTTAGTAATGTTGGTAATTAAATTCTGAGGAAAGACATTCGTTTTTAATGTTATACTAAGATTCAAATAGATTATTTGCTTTAAATAATTATCCACTGCTGTTGATATAAATATACTAAAAATTTAGAGGGAAATATACTGGTATTCTTAACTATTTTGAAGTCAGCTATTGATGTAATCAGAAAATATATTTTAGGGGCACATGGGTGGGTCAGTTGGTTAAGCATACGATTTTAGCTCAGGTCATGATCTCACAGTTCATGAGTTCAAGCTGTGCATTGGGCTCTGTGCTGACAGCTCAGAGCCTGAAGCCTGCTTCAGATTCCGGGCCTCCCTCCCTCGTTGTCCCTCCCCAACTAGCACTCTGTCTCCCTCTCTCAAAAATAAACAAACATTAAAAAAAATAAAAAAAATAAATAAAAAAGAGGGGCACCTGGGTAGCTCAGTCGGTTGAGCGACCAACTTCAGCTCAGGTCATGATCTCATGGTTTGTGAGTTCAAGCCCGGCGACCGGCTCTGTGCTGACAGCTTGGAGCCTGGAACCTGCTTTGGATTCTGTGTCTCCCTCTCTCTCTGCCCCTCCCCGTTCATGCGCTGTCTCGGTCTCAGAAATAAAGAAACATAAATTTTTTTTTTAATTAAAAAAAAAGAAAATATTGATCTTGGCAAAATCAATATAAGAACTGTTTCATGAATCACTTTCAAAAGATGCTAGCAAAAAAAAATTCTTTTGTTTATTTGATAAAGCTTTTATATTAAGATATTCATAATGTGTTTTAATATTAATTTTAAAATCAAAATTAATATCAATACTAAGTTTTCTAAGTATGATTAATGTAAGGGTAGAAAAAATTAGATAAATATAAAATATATAATTCATAAGAGCAGTAAAATTTTAATTATTAGAATATTACTTTTTAATATAAATGACATCTTACATAATCTTAAAAAACTAGCAATGACTTATGGAAAACAGTGGGAATTCAGATTGACACAAATAGCATGAAATATTTTTGAAGCAGAATAAATGTGTTTATGTATTTTATTCTGGGGTGTATCTTGTGAAATAATGTAGGAATACATTTTTACTGGAATTTTGAGAGAAGGATACTCAGTCATTTCAGTGGCCTATTCCTTTTATCTCTGCCTTCCCTATCTGCTGTCTTTAAATTATAAACTTTAAAATGAGCATATTTCACAGTAACAAGAGAGAATGGAAAGACACGAATCCTCATTATGCACAAGAACTTACAAGCCTGCATTCATGGGGTTTCATCCATAGATACCATCCTCACCCTCACTACTGTTTTATTCAATACATTTTCTGAGTTTGATTTATCACATTCCTACCCACTTGAGTGTGCACACTAAAACGTACTTTAGATCATGCCAACAAAAAGATTATTGAAAAGGCTCATTGTCAGAAATATAGAGAAGCAAAAAAGGACATCCTTAATTTCACATCTGGAAAGTAAATATTACTCTTCTAAGTGTGCACATGTGTGTGTGTGTGTGTGTGTGTGTGTGTCAGCATGTGTGAAGAGAAAATGGATCCTACTTGAGAACAGTCCCTACCTGTGCTCACTTCTAAGTTGTACTAGTGGACATAGATTGAACTATGCTTCAGACAATTATTGAGAAATAAAAAGGTAGGTTTCTATACTAACGTTGGCTTATTTCAGGGGGCAAAGAAACAAAACAAAACAAAACAAAAAACACGTTCAGTCTATTGTCCAAAAGACAAAGGAAAAAATATGTGTTTTAATATTTACTTGTTTGAGAGAGAGAGAAAGAGCATGAGTGGGGGAGGGGCAGAGAGCGAGACAGAGAGAGAATCCAAGTAGGCTTCACGCTGTCAGTGCAGAGTCCAACATGGGGCTTGAACTCACGGACCATGAGATCATGATCTAAGCCAAAATCAACTCAGATGCTTAACTGATAGTCACCCAGGTGCCCCATGAAGGAAAATAATTTCAAGCACAGTAAAGGATCGAGGTGAAACCAGATGACAGAATTTGAATGACTAGAAAGTAGGAACTCGAAGGAATGAAAGGAAATAGAACACTGAGAAGAGTCATATATTTTCTACACTTAAGAACAGAGACACAAATATCTTGTATTTCATCTATACTTTCCTGTCAGACCATCAAGACTTATTTCTCTACACTATTTCACATTTTTTTTTTATGATACATGCTTTTCAGATACTATTGTCCATCTGCTCAAGCATCTGTGATACTAATGCCTAAATACCTTTTGACACAACAGTTCTTCAAAATAAATCTGTGATTCCAGAGTGCCATTACTAAGGCAGTCTAGTTTTATATATATATGCATGTGTTGAACATATATGTATGTATGTACATGTTTAACACATGTACACATATTAGCTATATAAATACATACAAAAGTAATTCATATACATTTAGGCAAACTCGTATTGTATCCTTTGGTTTATAATCTGTCTCCTTACTAGACACAGTCCTTTCAAGCCTTGCGATGCCAAGCATTTTATCCGCACTGCCTTATCTTCTCCTAACCGTGGACCTGTCAGGTGTATGGTGTTATTCTCATTTTGCAGATCAGAGAGATTAAGTAATTGTCTGAATTCACACATCAAATAGGTATCGAAAACAAGACGCAAAACTGTGTCTGTCTACTGTTAAAATGGTGGGCTCAGCATGCAGAAAGTATGGAATGAGAATTTCAGACTCCCTAGTATTCATTAGTGTTTGTGGTTTGAAGCCCGCTGGTCCTAAACTCGCCTGTGTCCTCCTCATACAAGTAATGACAGGTACTGACAAGTGACCTCTCTTTGCACTGGGTTGGGATATGTGATGATCACTGCAGAAACGTACTGCAGACAAGGATAAACACACGTTTTTAGGCTTTATAAAATCATTCCCTGTTTTCATGAATCACTTCTTCTTTTGTTTGTTTTCATACGCAAGCAGGATACTATATAATACGTTACTACACCACTGGAATACAGAATAAAAATGACAGATTTTTACATTTTCTTTCCCTTTCTAGTTGTTTGATCAGAATCAGAGAAGGCTAAGTTGAATTGAAATTCAACTTGCTAGATTCAAGGTAAAAAAAAAAGTGTATGCTTTTTCTCAAGAAAGTATTTCTGAGAAAGAAATGGAATATAAATACACATCTATAAATCACATGTAGAATGCACGACAGGAACTCTTCATGTAAGGAAAGTCTGTGATAAATTCTCCATAAACAGAAAATTTACCAATTATTTTCATGCTTGGGATTATATTTGAAGAGACACTTGTAAAAATAGTGCATACCAGTGTTTGGCTGCCTGTATAATAAACATCCTTTGGAAGGAGTGATAATTATTTCGGGGCCACAAAACTAAGTGAGAATGTGAACCTTTCTATTGTTTCCCCAAATTATCCATTGGTCTCTGAGACATGCTTATTTTCTTTTTTCTTTTTTTTTTGCCCCCATTCATATGACTGAAGTGTGTATGTTGCTTTGCAAGTAAGGTTTTGTGGCTAATTTTTAACAAAAATCAAGCAATCTAGACAGTATCTGTTGAATTCTATGTACAAAACCCTCCACTGGTTTCCCACTTCTGTTGTGATAAAATAAAAACCCACTGGAAGATTTTGTTTATCCAGGGAAAGTGACATAATCAGATGTATATTTTATTTGACATTAAATTTTCGGTATTTTTTGACATTTCATATTCAGTATTTTTACAAATCATTATAATGATTGATTTTTAATATTCGGATCTCAAGTTGTGTGTTGCTGCCTCAGTAAAAATTTCCCTTAACCTTATCTGGGTCATGAGCCCATGACATATGCTATCATGATGCCTCTAAATCTTTCCTTTATAACATGTTATTACACATGTGTTTTTTTAGATTTGAATAATATCTAAAATTAATTTAGTTTAACCAAGACAAGTATTTTGTCTAATGTTGCTCACCATTGAGTGTCCCAGGGTCTACCATGGAATACATCAGGTGGCTAATAAATGCTTAAATAATGTATTTTTTTAAATGATATTCTGACATGTCTACATATGTGAAAAAAAATTCACCCCGAAGTTAACATTAGCTAGTCTATACGAGTGTTATTTGATGTACTTTTAATAACTGTCTGATGTTTACATGTTTTCTAAAATATACATTCTGCCAATTTTATAATAAAAACAACATATCTTAAAAGTAAAGATATCAAATATAGACATCCACATCAATTATTTACCATCATACTAACAAAATTCAAATTAAATTTAATTCAAGTTTAAACTACTTGTTTCACAAGGAGTTTGCTTTTCTTCATTTTAAGATACAATTCCATTCCTTTGGCAAGTGCTCCATCTATAAATTGGTATTTTTGAATAAAACTTTGTTTCTTCTCTTGAAAGCAAGAAAATTGTGATTAGTCCTCTATATTGATGACCTGATTATTGTTACTTCACATAAACCACATCAACCCATTTGTACTGACTTCTTTAGGACCTACTGTGTGATGATCAAACTGGGTACTATAGACATAAAGGAGAGAAAGACATGTTCCTTGCCACAGATATATGATTAGAATAAGAATTATGATTTTAAAAATCACATTGGAGTAACTACTAATAGAACATAATACCAGATGTGATTTGAAGCGTGAGGCAAAAGTTGTGAGCTATTCTTGTGAATACATAAAGACTGGGATTAGTGTACTCAGCTTCCAGAAGAATTTAAAATTGAGCAGAGTCTTGAAGAAAGAGTAAGAATTCATCAAGGATAAAGTGCGTGGAGAATAGAGTCCTGGCAAAAGAAATAGCACATGCAGCGAAGTGGCAACATGAAAGTGCCTGCTGTCTTCAGGGAATAATAACAAGAAGGGCATGGCCAGTCCATATGGCACCCAGGGGAAGTGTTAGGAAACAACACTGGGAAGCGAGGTGGGAGCCAGATAGTGAAGCAAATCTTATGTCTTGCTCAGAAACTGGCTGGCTTGGTAGATAGGAAATTTTATGGCAGTAGAAAACAGAATGTATTCCAAATACCGAAAATGTGAGTTTCTCTAAATTGTTGCCTCAAGAACATGATGGGATCATAAAGCTAGAATATGGATTCATATACTTTCTAGCCCAGCTAGTGTCAATGATTTCAGTGGACAAGTAAAAATATACGAGTAAATATGCTTTGCTAGTACTGACAGTACGAATTGACATTTTCCGCATCATTCTTTGTGGAATTTAAAAATTCGCCTTTGATAATAATTTTGTATCTTAATGTTAATGCATATTAGCCTATTTTCCTCCTTCCAAAAGGAAAAAATAAATAAATTCTTTTGTTCATCAAATAGAAATCTTGAGTACGAAACTTCAGTTATGATGGAAATGTTTTACTATTTATTTTCAGTTTTCAGTATTTCAGTATTTTCAGTTTTCAGTATTTTTATTTTCAGTTGCTATTACAGAGACATTGAAATCAGACACACCATGTTTTTCATTCCCCACCTGCTTATTGTTTATGTAATGCCCATCATAAACTAATCTCAGTCCCTGTTTCTACATGAGTAAAATGATAATAAAATCTGCCTTCCAAAAGTGATCATTACTTCAAGACGTATATATCATGAGTCAACAACCGTATCCTCTTAACTCCTTTCTCATGTTATATCCTTAGAAAGAGCTGAAGTATAGTCTGTATCTTTGGAAGTGAAAAGCCTGTAGGCTCATCAGAAATGGAACCACAACCTTGGTAGCATCATGCACTTCATCAGTGTTTCTCAAATTTGTATATGTTCAGGACATTTTTTAAGGAAGAGAAAAGAACATATTGCTTTAAATCATTTTTATTTTAATATTACTTGAATTCATCTAAATGTGAACTCCTTCTCTTTATATTCTTTATAACTCTTATGCAACTAAAAAACCCTACAAATAAAACTATCAGCCCTTAAATTTAAATTACTAAGAATAGTTCAATAAAACCCATCTATTATTTTGCTGAAATGAACCTTCTGTCTAATAGGAGCACAATAATATTTTATGAATATACACAGGAATACACACAGAGCCCTGATTGCTGACACTCATGTTCTATTGCATTTGGCATTCCAGTACAGTTATTGGCCACCAGGTTATGGTTCAATTCTCCCACCATTTTCTTCTGTTTGATCTACAGTTCAGTCTTTATAGTGTTCCTGGATATTATTTATCTTTCAATTAGCTTTAGTGGATTGTTATACAATAGGACGGCTTCTGTGTGTATTTATTAGTCTGTCACAAAGTAATATTTTTCTGTATCAACAAAATTTAAAACAAAGGTATCAACACTGATACTGAAAGTTCCTCACAGTAATTATCAATATAGTTGATAGGCTAGTGATTATGCTATGCTTTTATTAATATCCATTTTAGTACAGCAGTATACAATTAAAAATATGCAGAATTCATGGATACCAAAAAATATTTCTAATAACCATGAAGATGCTAGGGAAATCCAATATAAAAAAGAATTCACCAAATAACTAATATACTAAGATTGTTGGGAATAAAAGGGTTTCTTTAAAAATATTTGATAATTTCAAATGGTATTATGCTCCTTTTTTTAAATGTTTGTTTACTTATTTTGAGAGAGAATAAGCATGCACTTAAGTGGGGGAGGGGTAGGAAGAGAGGAAAAGAGAGAATCCCAGGCAGGTTCCATACTGAGCCCCACACGGGGCTCCATCTCATGACTATGAGATTATGACCTAAGCCGAAATCAAGAGTCGGACAATTAACCGAGTCACCCAAGTGTTTGCATTATGCTCTTAATAGTATATTCGTAAGTTAAAAAAAAAAAAAAAGACAAAGGGATAAAACTCTGTTTTAAACAACATTCAGAAAACGTTTGCATTTCTTTTTTTTAACAAGTCTCCATTGTAGTTTGTGTGCCTTAGTGAATCTTTATCATTTTCTCTGGCACATTCCATAGGCTCTGAAGAACATTCCATGGAAGGTATTACTTTCAAATGATAAGTTCAAGGAAAATTTTTGCCATTATAATAGCTAAAATATACTAAATGTAGAGCATTATACTCCCTATTTTACAAAGGCCACTTTATCTGATTTTAATTCTCATAATATTGTGATAGAAACATTATTCTTTTTAGCATACGTAGAAACTGAGGCCAAAAAGAATTGCATTGGCTCGTCAAAGTTCCAAACCCAGGCCAGTGTGACTCTCAAACCTCTGCTCCTCCTACTGTAGCAACAGGTGTCCTGTTCTTTCATGACTATTTTTAACAACCTAGTATATAAGGTCTGATATATTAATTATACAAAAAGAATCAGCTTTATAGTCAGATCTACTCATGTTACTAAAAGGAATTTTTTGGGTACAAGAATATCATACCTTGTGGATTTGACTGAACAATCATCATCTAATAATATCTTTGCATCCAGGTATATGATTAATGTATATTTTAATCAAAATGATACATAGGAAACTAAAAATTCAGCTGAATGTTCATACTTGCAAATCTGAAAAGGCAATTTTGGTGCTTAACATAGATTTCCAGATTTCTTGGGAGTTCTACAACCACGTCCAACGAATCTCACAAGTCTTTATCTTCATTGTTTTTTAAGGGCAAAACCAAAATTTTTATCTCTTGGTTATTCTTACATTAACATTTTCTAAACATAGAAAGGGATGTGCAGGAACTTTGGGAGGCATAAACTCCACTGATAATTATCTCTGCTCTGCTAAGCCAAAGCACACCTGTGGCATTTTGGCATGACCAAGTTTACAGACCGAAAATGTTCAAATTCAAGATTAACTCATTTCTGTTTTTTTTTTTTTTTTTACTGTATAGATATTTATTTTTCCTAACTTAAACACCAAAACATTCAATAATTTTCTGTATCAGTACAGATGTTGCTAAGGAAGTATATGAATCAGATATGTGGTAGAATAGGACATCTCAGGCTTCCTTCCCCCAAGGAGACATCAACTTAACAATATACAATCATACTTCAGAGATATTGTGGGTTCAGTTCCAGACCACTGCATAAAGCAAATATCATACTAAAGCGAGTCAAATAAATTTCTTGTGTTTCCTGGTGCTTATAAAAATATTTTACATATACCATAGTCTATTAAGTGTGCAATAATGTTATGTCTAAAAAAAACTTTCTATATACCTTCATTACGAAATATTTTCTTGCTAAAAACTGTTAACCATCATCTGAGCTTTCAGCAAATCAGTATCTTTTGGCTGGTGGAGGGTCCTGCCTTGATGCTGATGGCTGCTGATTGATTAGAATGGAGGTTGCGGAAGGTTGGGGTGGCTGCACCAATTTCTTAAAACAAGACAAGGTGAGGTTTACCGCTTTGAGTATTCCTTTCATTAATGACTTCTCTGTAGCATGCCATGCTGTTTGATAGCATTTTTCCCACAGAACTTCCTCAAATTTGGCGTCAGTCCTCTCAAACCCTATCACTGCTTTATCAACTAAGTTTATGTACCATCCTAAGTCCTTTGTTGTTATTTCAACAATTTCACAGCAACTTCACCAGGAGGAGATTCCATCCCAGGGAACTATTTTCTTTGCTCATCCCTATAGAGCAACTCCTCATCCATTCAAGTTTTATCATGAGATTGCAGCCCTTCAGTCACATCTTCAGGCTCCACTTCTCATTCTAGTTCTCTTGCTATTTCCACCATAGCTGCAGTCAGAATACGCAACATTTATCTGTTAAATTTGCTGTCTTACATGGGCATGGTCAATGGCACCCCAAAACAATTATAATAGTAACATCAAAGATCACTGATCACTGATCACCATAACAAAAATAATGATGACAAAAAGTTTGCAATACTGTAAGAATGTGCAATATTCCACAATGTGATAGAGACATGAAATGGGGGAAAATGCTGTTGAAAAAAAAATAGCACCAATATACTTGCTCAATGCAGGGTTGCAACAAACCTTCAATTTGTAAAAATTGCCAATAATATTGGCAAAGTGCAACAAAGCAAGACAACAAAATGAGATACGTCTATATGGACAAAAATATCTCTATGAGAACTGCAGAAACTATAGAAGAAGTCATAGTGTTCCAGTTGTGTGCAAACCTAAAAACAGGTACATTGAAACAGGTAAGAAGAGCCATTTTACTTTACTCTTTTACACCCCATCCCTAAGTTGACACAGCTCAGTGCCATTGGAGAGAGGCCCTGCTCATGGTTTTTCCCTTGGGAGGGAGGGAGATGAGTAGAGTATGCACTTGAGATTCTGGCTTTTCACAGGGCTGCTCAAGAGACTCATTTTTGTCTCATGTGACTCAAGGTACTAACAGAATGCCTGGGGCCATTTGGGGTTGTAGAGGGGGGAGGCAAAAGAGCTTGGCTGCAGCCTCCACAAAACCTGTTGTACTAATGACAGACACCAGGGGGAGCAAGAAATTATGAACTCCTGAAAAAGAAATCTGCAAACCTCTTTAATTGGGAAATTACATACACAAACCCAGAAAATTATTATCCCCCAAAAGATGATTCAGAGGTCTCAGAATCAGTAGGTAGGCTGACTGGTGAAATTTTTGCCATGTACAAAGGCAGCCTGTAAAGACTGGAAAGGTGGCTTCTTTTTCAAATGCATAAAACTTAGCAAAAATTTGGAAGGTATATAAAGAAACGGGAACACATATTCAATCAAAAGAATAAAATAAATCTACAGAAATCATCTCCCCAAAACAGATATCTACGAAATCACCTAACAAAATATTCAAGATAATTGTCTTAAAGAAGCTTAATGATCTACAAGAGAACACAGACAAATAAACAAAATCAAGAAAACAATGTACAAACAAAAAGAGAATATCAACAAAGAGAAGCTATAAAAAAATTAAGAAAACAGAAATATTGGAGCTGAAGAATGTAATAACTGAACTGAAAACATTACTAGAGAAGTTCAATAGCAGACCTAATCCAGCAGAAGAAAGAATCAGAACTCAAAGATAGGTCATCTAAAATTATTGAACCAGGAGAGTAAAAATAAAATAATGAAGAAAAGTGAAAAAAGCATAAGGGACTAATGTGGCAACATAAATTGGACCAATACATGCATTATGAAATTCCAAACAGGGAAGAGGAAACAAACAAACAAACAAAACAGGACAGATTGCTTGTTTGAAGAAATAATGGCCAAAAACATCCCAAATCTAAGGAAGAAAATGGATATCTTAATTCAAGCTCAAAGTTGGAGTTCAACTAGAGTCAACTCCCAATGGACCTCAAATAGCCAAAACAATCCTATGAAAGAAGAACAAAGCTGTAGGCTTCGTACTTCTTGACTTTGAAACACATTATAAAATTACAGTAAGCAATATAGTATGGTAGTGGCATAGTGGAGACAGATATATAGGGTAATGAAACAGAATCAAAAGCTCAAAATACACCTTTAGGTACATGGTCAAATGATCTAAAGGTGTCAAGGCCATGGAATGGAGAATGACTGGCATCTTCAATAAACTGTGTTTGGAAAACTTGATATCCACATGGAAAAAATAAATATGGACCCTTATCTTACCTCATGTATAAAAAACTAACTCAAAATTGATTAGATACCTAATATAAGTCCTTAAACTATAAAAGACCCAGAAGAAAACATAGGGGGATATCTGCATGATCTTGGAATGGGCAATAATTTCTTGGGTATGACACCAAAACATAGGCAATAAAGGCAAATTAAGACCAACAGATCTACAACAAACTTAAACACTTCTGTGTAACAAAGAAAACAAATTAACAGAATAAAGAGGCAACCTATAGAATGAGAGAAAATATTTGAAAACCATATATTGGATATGGGGTTAATATGTAGAATATATAAGGAGTGTATACAGCTCACTATAAAACAAAATAAAAAACCCAATTAAGAATAAGTATTTCTTAAAAAAAAAAAGACAAATGTCCAACAAGCATATGAAAAGATGCTCAACATCACTATTCATCACAGAAATGTAAATCAAAATCACCATGAGAAATCAACTCATGTCCATTAAAATAACCACTATAATTCCTGTTATTTAAAAAATAATGAATGTGTCAAGGATGAAGAGAAATTGGAATTCTTTTTTAAAATGTTTATTAGTTTATTTTTGAGAGAGAGAGAGAGAGAGAGAGAGAGAGAGAGCGAGCATGAAGGGGAGGGAGAGAGGGAGACCAAGGATCCCAGGCAGGCCCCGTGGCATCAGTAGTACAAAGCCTGATATGGGGTTCAAACCCACCAACCAGGAGATCATGACTTGAGCCCAAATCAAGGGTGGGAAGTTTATAAATATTAAAAAAAAAATTAAAAAGGGGGTAGGGGAGGGCTGGGCAGCTCAGTCAGTTTAGTGTCTGATTTCAGCTCAGGTCATGATCTCATGGTTCCTAGGTTGAGACCCGCATCAGGCTCTATGGTGACAGCTCAGAGCTTGAAGCCTGTTTCACATTTTGTCTCTCTCTCTCTCTCTCTCTCTCTCTCTCTCTCTCTCTCTGCCCTTCCCCTGCTCACGCTCTGTCTCTGTCTCTCAAAAATGAATAAAAGTTTTTAAAAATACAATAAATTAAAAAGAGTTGTAGGCTTAACTGACTGAGCCACCAAGGCACCCTAAGATTTTGGAAGTCATGTGCACTGTTGTTGAGATTGTAATATGGTATAGCAATTGTGGAAAACACTATGGAAACTACATTAAACAATAAAGAAACAGTGTTTCTCTTCAAAAAAATGAAAAATAGGACTAATGTATGATTCTACAGTCCACTTCTGGGTATAAAGCCCAAAGAATTGAAAACGGGGTCCTTTTCAAGGAGCTATGTGCACACCTATGTTTCTCATAGAATTATCCACAAAAGCCAAGAAATGGAAGCAAGCTAAATGTCCGCTGACAAATGAATGAGTAAAGATACAGCATAGGGAATAAAGTCACTAATGGTAATAACGTTGTTTCGTGACAGATGGTGACTATACAGATTGTAGTGAGCACTGAGTAATGAAAACAATTGCTGAATCATTACATTATACACTTGAAACTAATATAACACTGTGTATTAATTATACTTCAATAAAAAAAGAAAAAGAAGGTGTGGTATATATGTACAGTGGAATATTATTCAGTTTTTAAAAAGAAAGAAATCCTGGCACATACTACAACTTGGATAAAACTTGAAGAGGTTATGCTATGTGAAATAAGCAAGTCACAAAAACGTCAATATTTAATGGTCCCATTTATATGAGGCGAATAAAGTAAGCAAGCTCACAGAAATAGAAATAGAATGGTAGTTGCCAGGGATTGGGTGGAAGGAGAAAAGGGTATCCTTGTTCAAAGAGTATGAAGGTTTAGGCATTCAAGACGTTCAAGATAAAAGGCTTTTAGAGATCTGTTATATAACATCGCATATATAATTAACAATACTGCATAGTACACTTATAAATTGTTAATAGGGTAAACTTACGTTTTTTAACACAATACTTTATATATGCATACATATTAGTAATTACCATCATAAATTTCATTATAAGAAAACCATTATAAGATTTACTTTTTACATATTTTTTCAAATGGACATACTATGTTTCTCTTTGTTTCCTCCATTTAGATTGAATTTTTCTCTCAAAGCTAAAAATGTTACAGGAGTATCAAAGATCTTAAACTGTTACTTTTTAAATTTAAAAAAATTCCATAATGTAATTTCCCTGTATTTTACTTATTTTCTTTTTTTTAATTTTTTTAACCTTTATTTATTATTGAGAGACAGAGACAGAGCATGAGCATGGGAGGGGCAGAGAAAGGGGGAGACACAGAATCTGAAGCAGATTCCAGGCTCTGAGCTGTCAGCACAGAGCCCCATGTGGGATTTGAACTCACAAACCACAAGATCATGAGACGAAGTCGGATGCTTTACTGACTGAGCCACCCAGGTGCCTCCTTACTTGTTTATTTTCTTTGAAACCATGACAGAAATGTAGGTATTTAACCACTACTCACTCATATTCTTAATCATAGTAAGAGAGGTGAGTCTGATATTAAAATGTTCTTCTGAGCTGGGCCTTTTATGGCTATTATCAAGTTCTCTTAGCTGTGAAACATTGAGTACTTACAAACAATTTAATTCTCGGACTTTTTGGTTCCATTTCCTAAGGGAGAAAAACCATATGTTCTGAAAAATTTCTTCACACCTGAGCTCAAACCAGCTTTGCATTTTTTATCACAACTGAAAGTTGAGGAAAATCACAAAGAGAACTTTTAGAATTAGTCTCTTTAAAAGCCATCTGAATCCACTGTTGTTTGTGGATATAGTTTTTTGAAAAATGTAGACATCTCATGGGTGAGAGTTACTTAAATTTACATTGCTTCTTCACTGGTTTTAGTAATCTTTAGCATCCCAGAAGCACAGAATGGATTTTATTTCATACATATTAACAGAGATTTGCACCTAACATTGTCTTCTATTATATTTTTCTTTATTTTGACTTTGTGCCTGTTGAAATTTCAAACAACATTTTATTTATTTTTTTAGTTTTGTTGATGTTGTTGGTTTGTTTATTCATATTGCACAGATACAGACACTCTTCCATTTATTTTGACTAAATGTTTCTGACTGGGTTCAGGAATTGCTAACCTCCAAAAATGGCACCTTGATATACTGAATATCTTAAGCTGAAGGAGCTTGAAAAAATGGCAGAAGTGGAGAGGCCACTCTGACCTCACCTGCCTTGCACTTTTTCTCTGAAACAGGTCATAAAACTATCCTGTGAAGTGTACCTTTCCTGTACCAGGAGGAAGAAAGACATTCTTAAAACCAGAGATGGGGAATTTAGGGATGATAAACCTATACAAACAAACTTTATTAAACTAACACTTATGGTCTTAGTTAATTCCTCATCACTTACTAACCCTAGCCCCATCCTCTTTCTCTTGTCAATTCTAAACAATATTATTTTGTCTTTGTCTAAAAGGTATAACTTCCTATTTCTGCCCACTTCTTTGGGTCTTCCTTCTCCTGTGAAGGCTCCCATGTACAGGTAAAAACTCAACAGGGGGCGCCTAGGTAGCTCAGTCGGTTGAATGTTCAACTCTTGATTTTGGCTCAGGTCATAATCCCAGGGTCGTGGATCTGAGCCCCAAATCAGGCTCTGTGCTGAGCGTGGAGTCTGCTTAAAATTTTCACTCTCTCTCTTTCTCTTTGCCCCTCTCCCCTGCTCTCTCTCTAAAACAAACAAACACTCAATAAAATGTGTATGCTTTTCTCCAGCTAACTGTCTTTGTCAGCTTAATTTTCAGCTCCAGCAGGGACTCTAGAAGAAATGAGGACATTTTTTTTCCTCCCCTATCTTTTTTGAAAACATTGGCACTTTAAAGCAATTTTACCTTTTATTCATTGTGGCTTTCTAATTCACTAGCATTCTACTTAATCCTTAGTTAATTTACATATCCTGTTTTTCCTAATTTTCTAACAGTGAGTGGAAACTGTACTTTTTCTTATTTAATAATTACACCAATTAATTGTATTCCAAGTGCGGTTTTAGGCACCACCCTATGGTGTGATATGTAATGCTGAAAATTTTCAAGTGCTCTAAAAGAGATAAATCACATTTTTGGGTCAATTCAGCTAGGATGAAGTTTTATTAATTATCTCAGTTTGACATCAACTTTTGTTATAATTTCTATATTTCTCTTATCTGGACTATATACAGTTTCTGCCTTTCGAGATTTATTAAGAACTTTCTTTGTCTTCATAGTGCCAAAAGCAGAAAAGAGGGTCACATAAATATTTTCAAAGGCACACATTCCAGGAAGTCCATTCACATTTCCTTCCCAGATCTCTTTGTCAAGGGTGACCGCTCTCTAATATTTATTTACTTGTTTGCGTGCTTATCTTAATAAGTGAATTTGATGAGATGGGAATGATCCAGTAGTTGCAAAGGGATAGAGATATAGAAGCAAGGAAAAATTAGGGAAACAAACTGCTGAGGAATTATGAAGGAGTGTAAATCAGAACCCAATAAGAGGATTAACCTGAGCAGTGACTAGGACATTTCTCATTGTGAAAAAATGAAATAGCACACAGTGGCACTGGACACAGTTATTAGTTGTTTTTGGTGACAGGTCAGTGTTCCTGAGCAATGACTGCTAGTTTTACAGAGAACAGGGATTAAACCCCAGAATTAAGGTATATATTCGTGGAATTTTATCACAGAATGTATTAAGTCCAAATTCCTTATGGTAGTTTAACAAGCCCATAATTTGTACTCATCCTTCCTATTCAGTCCCCCTGTCCCCCATTAACACATTCTCTGATCCAGTTACAACATATATTTTATGTTAAGTAGAGCAGGTGGAAACATCTTCTGTAACCATGCTTTCCCTTCTGCCTAAAACACTTCCTCGGGTCTTCATATGGTCAACTCTTGTTCATTATTTAAAACTCAAGTGTCCCCTGTTGCAGAAAACCTTTCTAATACTCCTGGGCAAAGCTTCATTTTGTCATATCAGCATGTTTTCATAACACACTGGATTCCCATGAGGCATTTTTAGATCTCATTTGCTGGTTTACTTCTCTGATTACTCCACTAGACACAATCTCTTTGAAGGCATTGTCTAGGAATTTGGATCCCTAGGGCCAAGCACATAATTGATATTCAATTAATGCTTGTTCAATAAATGAATGGCTTAATTAATTAATCTGCACTTGGGACTGAATTAGCATGTACTTAACACACCTGAATAAAGGTATATATGAGCAAAGTGAAGAATTTACAAGCATATAGACTAAAAATGTTATCTTCTATAGATTAATAATTAGAAAAATTTAAATAGGATCAGCATACAATCTATCATTTCATGGAATAGGTAGAGTGTGAACCTAAATTTGTTAATCAAATGTCAGAACACTGAATTAGAAGTCTAATCTCTGCTTGCACCAATCTCCATCAACACCCATACATGCATACTTAAGAAGTATGAAGAAGAGGGGCGCCTGGGTGGCTCAGTCAGTTTAGCGTCTGACTTTGGCTCAGGTCTTGATTTCGTGGTTCATGAGTTCAGAGCCTGCAGCCTGCTTCAGATTCTGTGTCTCCTTCTCTCTCTGCCCCTCCCCTGCTTGTGTTCTCTCTCTCTCTCTCTCTCTCTCTCTCTCTCTCTCAAAAATAAATAATAACTTAAAAAAGAAAGAAGTATGAAGAAGATTATTTTAAGACAGATAAAGTCAATGAGTTTACAGAACTAATTATCCCAAGAGCTTCACAGGGATGATATGCAAGTAGTTTTAATAAAAGGTTATAAAATGTAATGACTCTTCTGTGATACTATGAACAATATTGTAACAGTAACTGTTAACAGTAATTTATAAGTGCAATCATAAAAATAGTTTTTAGGAACGAATTATAAGACTAATTGTGAAGATAACTACTTTAAGTACAATAGCAAAAGGAAGTTCACAACATGAAAGTTCATAGAATGAGTGTTTGGAAACCTAAACTGCACAGGTGTGAAGGTATGACCAAAAGTGGAAAAAAAAAAAGGGGGGGGGGGGGGGGACGGGGGGTGTGGAATTCCATAGATTTTACCATTTTCTCCAGGTCTCAGGAATCGTAACATTGATCAAAGAGCTCCTCTAAGATGAAACTGTCTTTGCTTTGAAGATTATTAATAATACAATAAATTATACAAAAGTAAATTACACTGAGGAAAATTCTTGCATTATACCTGATATGTTTAGTAAACAAAACTCGTGGGGGAAATTCCATGAAAACAAAAGCAGCCTAGCACCTCCTCATTCCCAGCACCTGCTGCTCTGAATGAATGAAGTAACTACAAGGAAGCAGAACTGGGCCTAGGAAAAGGCATTTTGCATAGTTGCTTTCCCTGCTGTATCTCCAGCCTATTGACAGTATTTGGCTCCTATCTGGCTCTGAACTTGTACATAATTGTGATATGAATGAGGAAACATCCAGATATTATATAAGACAAAGTTATGTTGAGGTTGGGGATTTGGGCTAAGTAGGAGTTAGTCACATGCATAGTAAAGAAAACTTGAATCAGAGAAATTATATGCACAAGGACTTTGAGGCAAAAAGTGCTTAATAGTTCATGTAATTTAATTAAGTGTGTATAGCTGGATTAGAGACACCAAGAACATCAGGCTGGACAGGAAACATGGGTCATATCCTGAAGGATCTTTTTAATTGTAATAAGAATTCTATGCTTGAGAGTTTGGAATTTTTCAAATTATTTTAATTGAGAAATCTTGTGATGTCATGTTAAATCACGAACTGTTCAAGGTATAATTTTGAAACTTAACAATTATATTCTGAAGTTTAAATATTTTTGGTGCCAGGTATTATGATGGTTAATATAATCATTTCACAAATTGTGTAATTTTATCTGATATAAAATAAGTTGAAGACCCCAAGCCATACACATAGGCTTCCAGAATGTGAATCTCTGAGATTTGTGGGTCATAGCTGAAGTTAAAATCTAGAGTCTCTCTTCTAGAATTTTAATTATTGCAAATTTTTCCATAAAGTGATTCACAATTTATATTATTATTACCACCAAAATGAATATTAAAGTCAAAAAATGAAACTCAAATATAAATTAAATAGTAGTTAATGCAACCCTCTGCAGATTGAGCGCTCGAAGTCTGAGGGCTTTTTCTCCACTCTGTATTGCAAGTCTAGTTTAATGATTATTGTCTTCCATTTGAGACAAATAAAGGTGCTTGTTAAGGAGGTGCTTTTGTTCACTTTTAAGAGACAATGAAAGTAACTATTTTTAAACAGAATCACACCAAATTAAACAAAGGTAGTTTCATGCTATAATCATAGCTTTTAGCAAACTATTACAAGCACTTAATCATTTCTTCTTGCTATAAAAATACCTCAAATTTGCAGACAAGAACATATTGAACAGCAATTCTAATTTTGGTGTAGCAAGGGTCTCAGTGGGTGTTTACCCCTCCTTATTTTTTTTAAAGTTTATTTAATAGTTTGACAGAGAGAGAAAGAGAGAGAGAGAGAGAGAGCATGAGCATGGGAGGGGCAGAGAGAGAGGGAAAGAGAGAACCCCAAGCAGGCTCTGCACTGACAGTGGGGGAAGGGTTCAAACCCACAAACTGCAAGATCAGGACTTGAGCCAAAATCGAGTCAGACACTTAGCCAACTGAGCCACCCAGGTGTCCCTAGGCAGCAATATTTTAATCAGGCTCATTATGAGTTACAGAAGATAACTTTTATATATTACTTAATATCTCACTTACCTATTATACATAAGTACCTAATAGATAGTTACAGTTATAAAACTATTAGATTTCTTAATTTTATCTTAATATTTATTCCAAAATTCAGCTTTAGTTCATATAGACTGAATAGTTTTTTCTTGACATGTTTTCTTTCAGTTTATATTTCTACTTTCTCTGGGTATAATTTCCATGTGTAAATACCTTGTCAAGGTATGGACCGGTCAAGCAAAGTATTTCTTTTACTTAACAATAAGAATAAAATATATTCAAAAAACTCTTCCTAATGATAGGAATTGCAGTTTACAGCATGCCGCATGTCTATAAATACATAGTGTATAAGGGAAAAAAAGGAGAAATACAAAGGTACTTTATAAAATACCTTTTTGTCTCATCTTTAATCTTAAATATAAATTAACTGATAACTGGAATTGGGATTACTTTTCAGTAATTACTTTAAACTGTTTCAACTTGAGAATGATGCAATTTTTAAATATTTCAGGGGCACCTGGGTGGCTCGGTTGGCCAAGCATCTGACTCTTGATACTGGCTCAGGTCATGATCTTACAGTTGTGAGATCAAACCCCACATCACACTGTGTTGAGCACGGAGCCTGCTTGGGATTCTCTCTCTCTCTCTCTCTCTCTCTCTCTCTCTCTCTCTCCCTCCCTCCCTCCCTCCCTCCCTCTCTCTCTGTCTCTACCCCTCTTGTGCTGGCTCTCTCTCTCTCTCTCTCTCTCAAAATAAATAAATAAACTTTAAAATAAATAAATGAATAAATAAGTATTTCATACACTTATCTGATCATTAAGATAAACTTCTGAAGTAAAGAATCAGGTATTTTCAAGTCATTTGGAATAACTGGCCCATGTTCAAAGAGCAGGTAATGAGTCAAATGCTTAATCTAAATGCCACATCACTTTACATGTCAAATTAATGTACTAATGATTTAATATAAATAAAATGTGGAATGTAAATTAGACACCAAAGCTGTCAAGAGTTTTCATAGAAATACTGAGGAAAAGAAGCTTAATTCAGTAATGTAGCAGATGATGCATTTCAGCACTGATTTCAGATTAAAAATGAGGAACTGTTCTATAATTTTTTGGTATCTCAAATGCATCTTGAGTGGTGAGTATCTATCATCCTATAGCATACTGAGAGCACTGTCATGTTTTCTTGAGCAGAATGAGATAGGATTGAGGGCCAGAGAGCTGGGATTATCTTAAAAATAATTCTGAGAGGAAGAGAAAGAATCCAGTAAGAAACTGATGAGATATGGAAGCAAATCTTTGGGAAAGGGATAGATATAAGGTGGTTTTAATTGAAGACAGCAGGATAGAGTAGTGAACATTGGGTGAGATTTAAATCAAATACAGGGAAAAGATGTCAATGAAATAGGAGGAAATGAAATCAGATATTCATTTATAGCTTTTATTCCTAATTTATGATTGTTACTAGGTCCCATCACATTTAAAACCAATAATGGGGGTCTGTGTGACTCAGTCAGTTGAGTGTCCAACTCCGGCTCAGATCATGGTCTCACATTCCGTGAGTTCAAGCCCTGTGTTGGGCTTTGTGTTGATAGCTCAGAGCCCAGAGCCTGCTTCAGATTCTCTCTCTCTCTCTCTCTCTCTCTCTCTCTCTCTCTCTCTCTCAAAAATACATAAACATTAAGAAAAATAATAACAAAAATTGTGTTAATGGGAAAATAAACTTCTCTGACATTCAAATGTCATTATTACTTTACTCATCAAATCTGTCTACACTTCTTACAATTAGTTGTGAATTCATACACATTTACATTTATATTGTCCTTGCTTCTTTTGTAGTATCATTTAGATAAAAACACAGAGTTATAAATAACATTTATTCATTTTTAAAATATAAATAGATAATTTCCATAAGGTTTCTACTAAGATACACTTTCTACAAATTGGTAACTTACTGTATTATATTTGGAAATCATTTCCCATGGCTTCCCTTACTGCAAATGAAAGGACGGTCCTTCCTCAATCATTCATTTTTTTTTTTTTTTGCTAACTTTAAAATAAATCTTTATAAGATAATGAAGTGTGTGTAAGTAACAAGTGATTTCTCAGGAGATCCTGAAAATCAGGGAAGAGACATTGTACATTAAACATTTTCTTAATGAATCAATTTGCAATTAATATACTTGAATGTAATTTCAGGGAATGAGACCTCATAATTTACTTCATTTTATAAAGCAGATCGTAAGTGTACTTTTGGGATACTAGAAAGTAAAACTTGCTCATGCAAATAACATTTTGTGTGAGTTTTATGTAAGAGTCACTGAACTTAGAACAGTAGAAGAACTGGCAATAAGATATATTTGATGTGATAATACAATATTGGGACAAAAACATTTGCCTGATTAGATTTTAAAAGATTAGAAAGTGAAGAAAGATTTAAATCCCACATACTAATTTGGTTTAGAAAGCCTGGAGGAAACAATGTCCTTCATGTTTAAATTCAAATTTTAAAATAACAAATGTTTCATGTGAAGATAAAAGTAATTGCAGAATATCTGACCATGCCCTTGAAACTCAAACAACATTTCTATTGTATTTTGATGATGGATTTTTTATGGTTTTTGTTTGGTATAATTTTATCAGGATTTGTGATTTTGTGGCAATTCCTACCTGTTTTATACTGAGGGTGAAAAGATTAGCTGGTGCTCTACAGCAAAATAAATAAGAATAACTGGCAATTTTGTATACTATTTTATTAAAGATACTTATCACCTAGGGGCACCTGGGTTGCTCAGTCGGTTGAGCGTCCGACTTCAGCTCAGGTCATGATCTCACAGTTTGTAAGTTAGAGCCCCACGTCGGGCTCTGTGCTGACCACTCAGAGCCTGGAGCCGGCTTGGGATTCTGTGTCTCCTCCTCTCTCTGCCCCTCCCCTGCTCCTGCTCTGTCTCTCTCTGTCTCTCAATAATAAATAAACGTTAAATTTTTTTTAAAAGATACTTAATACCTTAAATTTAGAAAATCAGTCTCGTTTCTCTATTTTCTTGCTAACAGTTACAGACAAAGATAATATTACGAAATTTCTATTTTTCCTTTGGATAGTACAGCCAATTCAATCTAATTATAGCCCAGAAGTTGTTGTTAGGCAAAACTCATGGACTTTTCTTTACACCAGCAGGGAACTTCAAGGTTTATATCACTACTTTACTTTCAACTATGACTAACACAGAGATAGTTTGTGATAGAAAGATTACTTCATCAGACATTTATCTTCAGATTCATTCATTCATGTATCTACTCATTCAACAAATACTTGCCAAATCACTCTCTAAACACAATGTTAGAAATAATCAGTAGGTGATTTATTGGATTGATTAAGGTCATTCAATCAGTCATTCAACAAACAACCCTAACTAGCTGAGGCTGTCAGCCTCTAGAACTGTGAAAGAAGACATTAAATTGTTAGGTTAAGTCAGTAGATTTGGGGACTCACAAACTAGTTTGCTATGTAGTAAGAAACAACGCATGTATTTTACATACTTCTAATAGGACCCAGTTAAATATATAAGGAAATAATTCTGCTTTGCAGCCTCTCTTTGAATAGATATTCAGTTTTATGTTTATTTTACTTTCTGAGAGAGAGAGAGAGAGAGTGTAGGCAGGGAAAGGGCAGAGAGAGGGAGCGGGACAGAGGATCTGAAGTGGGTTCATTGCTGTTGGCACAATGTGGGACTCGAACCAGGAAATCATGACCAGAGCCGGTCTGACACTCAAGGGACTGAGCACCCAGTCACCCTGATATTTAGCATTCTTAACTGTGACAACTGAACTCTGAACAATGAACTCACAGCAAACGAAGAATGAAACTTTCAGCTCTTCCTTCAGGTAGACTGAAAATATTGAGATGAATTAGCTTTGGTGTTCGTACTTACACTCCTAGCTGCCTTCTCAGACAAGAATTTACGTTAAATGGTTTCTGGTCCTACATATAATGAGGTTGGAAGTCACCACTGTGTCTTAACAAATAAAAAGCTGAACAGGTTGAAAAATCAGCAATTCTTTTTGGACTCCTAAGAGAAAGGGATGCAGTACAAACCACTGCCCCCAGTACTGGAGAGACAAGGAGAATACAGGGAGTTGTGGCTTATCAGAGGAAAGACTCACAAGATGAAACCTTGCAGGAACCAGAGCTGGGGCAGAAGCCCAAACTGTAATTGACAAATTGCTCAAGGCTCAGTGTGGACCAGTCTAAGTTAAAAGCCTCTTTACCCACAATATTATACCGCCAGATCAGCCAGGTCCTCATAGTAAATGTGGGAGAAAAACTCCTTCAGGCTTGCAGCAGGGGGAGGGAAAGCAGCCATTAAAACAAATGTTCATTTATTTATTTTGAGAGAGAAAAGGGAATGCGGGCAGGGGACTGGCAGAGAGAGAGGGAGAGAGAGAATCCCAAGCAGCCTCTGCACTGTCTGTGCACAGTGTCAGTGCAGAGCCTTATGTGGGGCTCGAACTCATGAATCAAGATCATGACCTGAGGCGAAATCAAGGGTCGGACACTTAACTGACCTAGCCCCCCAGGCACCGCAGCCATTTCTGAAACACGCCAGAGCACTCTGTTCATTTCCACAAGATCTGCCCTCAGAGAAATCTAGTTAACCAGAGCCCGACCTGCTCAAGTATTATCTGAGCCTAATGGACCTAGGAAGGGAAATAACCAATTCCAGTTCACTCTACCTGTGCTGTCCAACCTACAGAGAGAAGAAAAAGAAACTGAAAAATACTTGTGAAGTTCCCAGGTCAGAGGCAAAAGCTCACCAAGATACTGAGACCTACTCACTGGCTATAGAATGCTTCCCCATCACACATTACTAAGGGCCTATTTACAGCAGTAAAAGGCATTTTTATTCAGTACATAACAGAATGCCCAAGGACCATGGAACAACTACAAAATATGTAATGTAAACGTTATGAGAATACTAGAAGAAAAAAGAGAGAAAGAAGCAGAAGAAATATTTGAAACAATATTGGCTGAGAATGTCCCCAAATTAATGTCAGATATTTGGAAAACCCAAATAGTCTCTTATTCTTAATTAATCTAACTTCCTCATTTTCAAGTCTGCTTTTCCTGAAATTAATAAAACTAATCCTGCTTTCTTTTGATTAGTGTTAACATGACATATTTTTTTCCTTCAATTTATTTATAATCTAAATGTGCTTTTATATTTTAAATAGTTTCTTGTAGGGCCCCTGGGGGCTCAGTCAGTTAAGTGTCTGACTTTGACTCAGGTCATGATCTCATGGTTCCTGAGTTTGAGCCCAGCGTCACGATGTGTGCTGACAGCTCGGAGCCTGGAGCCTGCTTTGAATTCTGTATCTTCCTCTTTCTCTGTCCCTCGCCCACTCACACCGTGTCTCTCTCTCAAAAATAAATAGAGATTAAAACAATTTTTTAATGGTTTCTTATAGATAACATGAAGTTGGGTGGTGTTTTTTGATGGCACAGTTATTACTGACATAGTTGGATTAATATCTATTATATTTGTTACTATTTTCTGTTTGGTGAACTTGTTCTTGGTTCCTATTTTTGTTGTCTTTGCCTTTTCTGTCTTTTGTGGTTTAACTGAACATTTTATATGATTTTATTTTTAGTTCTGTCTTATATCAATTATAAGACTTTTTTTTAATAATGGTTGCCTTAGAGAGTTTGCATACACATTTATAACTAACCAAAACATCTTTTTAATAACACTATATCACTCTACAGGTTGTGTGAATACCAGAAAAAAAATGAAGTAATCCTATTTCTTCCTTTTTGTCCCTTGAGTTTTTACTGTCATTTATTTCACTTATACATAAGCATACATTTGGCATAAGATATACACATAAGCATATATCTGTTAGATCAATTAAGACTACGATAAATACAAGTTTTTTTTTCCTATTTATTCCTCCTTTGATGCTCTTCCATTATTTATGTATGCTTAGTTTTCTGACCTGTATCATTTTTATTCTCTCTGAAGAATTTAATATTTCTTGCAAGTCAGGTCTACTAGCAACAAAGTGCCTCAATTTTAATTTTTCTGAGAAAGTGTTGGATAATGTATTCTATAGATGTCAATTATGTCCAGATGATTGATGGTGTTGTTGAGTTCAACTACATTTTTAATGATTTTCTGCCTTCTAGATCTGTCCATTTCTGAAAGAGGGGAAGTAAAGTCTCCAACTGATAGTGGACTCATCTATTCCTCCTTGTACTTCTATCAGGTTTTACCTTAGGTAGTTTGATGCTCTGTTATTTGGTGTGTATACATTAAGGATTGTCTTCCTGGAGAATTGTCCCTACAGCATACATCACCCAACAACAGAGGATCCACATTTTTCTCAAGCTTACATGGATCACATTCTGTGCCATAAAACACATCTTAAGGAATTTAAAAGAAACAAAATCATACAGTTCCATACCAAAATCATACCACAGTTGAGTTAAACTAGAAACCAATAACAGGAAGTTAACTGGAAAATGTGAAGATTAAAAGTGCACTTTGAAATGACACAGAGGTCAAGGAAGAAATCTGAAGAAAAATTTTAAAATATTTTTAACTAAATAAAAATAAAAACACAACATAGAAATGTGTGAGAAGCAGTAATAGTAGGAGTTAGAGGGAAATTTATAGCACTGAATGCATATATTAGGAAAGAAGAAAGATCTAACAAAAGTAGTCCAAGTTTCTACCTGAAGAAACTTGAAAAAGAAAAGCAAATTAAATGCAAAGAAAGGAGAAGAAAATAAATAATAAGAATTAGAGGAGAAATCAGTAAAACTGAATGCAGAAAATCAATGGAGAAAATCAATGAAACCAAATGCTGATTCTTCAAAAAAATCAAGAATTGGTGCTCCTGGGTGGCTCAGTCAGTTGAGCATCTGACTTTGGCTCAGGTGATGATCTCATAGTTCATGAGTGTGAGCCCCCATCAGGCTCTGTGCTGACAGCTCAGAGCCTGGAGCCTGCTTGGGATTCTGTGTCTCCCTCTCTCTTTGTCCCTCCCCCACTCGCACTCATGTGTGCGGGCTCTCTCTCTTTCTCTCTCTCTCAAACATAAACAAACATTAAAAAAACAATTTTTAAAAAAAGACCAAGAAAATTGATTAGTTTCTAGGCAGGCTAAGAAAAAAAGAGAAGACATAAATTATTAATATCAGAAATGGAAGAGCAGACATCACTACATATCCCATGTAAATCAAAGGATAATAAGGAACACTATGAACAACTCTGCCCCCACAAATCTGATAATCTAGATAAAATGGACCAATTCCCTGAAAGACAATCTGCAAAAATTCACATAAGAAGAAATATACAAGCTGAATAGGCCCGTATGTATTAAATAAATTGAATCTATCATTAACAAACTTCCAAGACAGAAAAAAAAAAAAACCATCATGCCCACATGGGCTTACTGATTAATTCTACCAGATTTTTAAGGTAGAAATTGTACTAAATGTATAATCTCTTTCAGAGGATAGAAGCATAAGAAATACTTCCATGGACTAGCATTATTCTAATACCAAAACCAGATATAAACATCACAAGAAAACTACAGATCAATATCTCTTATAATCATAGATATAAAATCCTTTACAAAATACTAACAAATTTAATTCAACAATATATAAAATAATTGAAAAAAATATATATACCATGACCAAGTAGAATTCATCTCAGGTATGCAAAGCTGGTTCAACATTTAAAAATAAATTGATATGTAATTCACCAAATCAGTAGGGTAAAAAAGAAAAATCACATGATCATGTCAATAGAGCAGAAAAACCATTTTGCAAAATCTAATACCCATTCACAATAAAAACCCTCAGTAAACTAGGCATACAGAAAAAATGTTTCCACACAATGAAGGATACCTATAAAAAAAATCAGTTAACATTATACGTACTGGTGAGAAACTTGAAGCTTTCTCACTAAGATCGCTTACAAGGCAAGGGTGTTCCCTCTAACCACTCCTTTTCAATGTCATGCTTGAAGTCCTTGTTAATACAATAAGTCAAGAAAAGGAGAAAAGGTATAAAGATTGAGAAGGAAAATATAAAACTCTCCTTGTTAAAAAAATGACATGATCATCTATGTAGAAAATTCAAAGGCACTGACAAAAATCTCCTGAAACTAATAACTGAGAATATCAAGGTTGCCAATTCCAAGGTTAATATACAAAAGTCAGTGCTTTCCTATGTAACAACAATGAACAAGAACAAATAACAATACCATTTATGTTAGCAGCCCCAAAATTAAATACTGAAATATAAACCTAAAAAATGTACAAGATCTGTATGCAGTATACTACAAAACTCTGATAAACAAAATCAAAGAAAATAAATAAATGCAGAGATTTTCCATGTTCATAGATAGAAAGACTCAATATTGTCAAGTTGTCAGCTCTTCCCAAATTGATATATAGATTCAAAGCAATCTGAATCAAAATTCCAGCTAGTTATTTTGTGGATATTTACAACAAATTTTATCTGGCGGGGCAAAAGACTCAGAATAGCCAACATTAATATTAAAGGAGAAGAAAGTTGGAGGACTGATACTGCTCAACTTCACGACTTATTTTAAGCTATAGTAAATGGGATACTGTGGTGCTGATGAGAGAACAGACCAATATATCAATGGAGCAGAATAGAAAGTCAAGAAATAAATCGCCATAAATATGGTAAAGGAACAAAGGCAATCCAATGGAGCAAAGATAGCCTCTTTGACAAACGGTGCTGGAACAACTGGGCATCCACATACAAAAGTAAGTAAATAATAATAATCTAAACACAGAACTCACAGTCTTCACAAAAATTAAATTAAAATAGATCACAGGCTTAAATGTAAAAGGCAAAAGCACAAAACTTTTAGAAAACAACATAAAAGAAAACCTGGATGAACTTGGGTATGGGAATGCTTTCTTAGATATAACACCAAGGACTTGATCCATGAATAAAATAATTGAGAAGCTGGACTTCAGGAAAATTAAAAACTTACGCTCTGTGAAAGACACTGTCAAGAGAATAAGAAAAATCACAGACTGGGAGAAAATATTTGCAAAAGACATATCTGATAAAGGGCTGTTATACAAAATATACAAAGAATACTTAAAACTCTGTAAGAAAACAAACTAGGTTAAAAAATGGGGCCAATGAATTTAACAGAAAAAGAAGCTATATAGATGGCAAATAAGTATATGAAAAGATGTCCCATATCATATGTCATCACAGAAATGCAAACTAAACAACAATGAAATCCACTATATGCCTATTAGAATGGCCAAAATGCAGAACACTGATACCACTAAGTGCTGACAAGAATATGGAGCCACAGAAACTCTCATATATTTCTTACGGGAATGCAAAATGATACAGCCAATTTGAAAAACAATCTGGCAGTTTCTTATAAAATTAAACGTATCATTAACATATGAACCAGCATATGAACCTTCATATTTACCCCAAAGAGATGAAAACCTATGTCCACATAAAAACCTGCACAAGGATGTTGATAGCAGGTTTATTCATATATGCCTAAACTTGGAAGCAACCAAGATGTCCTTCATTAAGTAAATGGACAAACTGGTGCATCTAAATAATGGAATATTATATTTAGCACTAAAAAGAAGTAAGCTGTTAAAGCTATGAAAAGACACGGAAAAACATAAAATGCACATTACTAAATGAAAATAGCCCAATCTGAAAAAGCTACATACTGTATGTTTCCAACCATACGGCATTCTGGAAAAGGCAAAACTATAGACTATAAAATCAGTAGTCAATAGATGTGGAGAGTTGAACAGGTGAAGCACAGAGAATTTTTAGGGCATTAAAAATATTCTGTATTATATTACAATGATGGATATGTCATACATTTGTCAAAACCCATAGAATATACAACATAAACAGTGAACTCTAAGGTGAACTATAGACTTTGGGTGACTACATCCTGTCAGCTGTAGATTAATTAAAACTTGGTAAAAATGGTTAGAGAGGGAGGGATCCAAAACATAAGAGGCTCCTAAAAACTGCGAACAAACTGAGGGTTTATGGGGGGTGGGAGGGAGAGGTGGGTGGGTGATGGGTATTGAGGAGGGCACCTGTTGGGATGAACACTGGGTGTTGTATGGAAACCAATTTGACAATAAATTTCATATTAAAAAAATAATAATAAGTAAATAAAAATGAAAAAAAAAATAAATAAAACTTGGTAAAAATATGTGTTATTTTGGTGAGTGGTGTTAATGATAATTGGCGGGGGGCAGAGGGGGGTTCCTGAATATGTGGGGATAGAGAACATATGGGAAATCTCTGTCCTTTCCTCTCAATTTCCTCTCAATTGTTGTAAACCTAAAACTGCTCTTTAAAGAAAAAGAAAGTCTTATAAAGAAGAATAAATAATTCTGTTTTTCTCACATGTGAAGAGATACTGCCTGCTACATTCCAGAGATTGAGCTAGTGAGGAATCCCAATTCATTCCTGACATTGACCAGAGGAAGGTAGAAAGACAAACATCAAAGTAAGTTGTGTCACTATTTCAAATATGTCAAAAAATGAACGTAGCTGATTATGTTGATAATTATTCAATGTAATTGCATAAAAAGACAATGTTCCAAAGAAGCCTGAAGGAAGAAGACAAAGCTATCATTATTCATGCATGCAGTGAGTGTGTTTTTAGACTGAAGTCAGTTGTGATTTATCTGAGTCTATACCAGTTTAGACACTTAATATTTGGTATTTGTTACAGGATTTAAATGTTTTTAAATTATATTATTTATTTTGAAATAAGTGTAGATTCACGTGCCTTTGTAGAAAAAATAAGGAGTGATACCACGTACACTTTACCCAATTTCTTGCAATGATAACATCTTCTAAAATTCTATTACAAAAACACAAACATATGCAGAGCATTTCCACCACAAGGACCCCTCATGTTGCCCTTTTACAGGAACAAGCATTTCAATCTTACATCCTAATTAACTGCAGACAACCACTTATATATTCATCATTTCTATAATTTTCCATCAATATTATGTAAATAAAATTATACAGTATATAATATTTTGGGATTGGCTTTTCTTCATTTAGCATAATTCTCTGGATACCCATCCAAGTTGTTGCATGAATTAGTAGTAATTCCTTTTTTTTTCCTTAGTAGTATTTATGGTGTGAGTGTACCACAGTTTGTTTAACAATTAACTTGTTGAAAAACATCTGAGATCTTTCTATATCTTAGCTATTACAAATTAAGCTGCTATAAATATTTGTATAAGGTTTTTGTGTCAACATAATTTCTCATTTCTCTGGAATAAAAGCCCAGGGATAAAACTAAACATGTAAATATGGTAAGTGAAAACTTACACTTTTAAAAACCTGCCAAAGTGCTTTCCAGAGTAACTATATTATTTGATGTTCCCACTAGCATATATGCATGATTAGACTTCTCTGTATAGTCACCAGAATTTGGTGATGTCACTATTTTTTACTTTAGCAATTCTGAGGATATGCTGTGGTTTTAGTTTGTATTTCCCTAATGGTTGTGATGTTGAACAACTTTTTATGGGTTTATTTGCCATCTGTGTGTCTTCTGTGAAATGTCTCTTCATGTTTTTTGTCTATGTTCTAATTGGATTGTTGTTTTACTATTGAGATTAAAGTTTGTAATATGTTCTAGGGACTAGCTCTACTAAGACATCTGAATTACAACTATTTAATAAAAATCTGTAGCTTGCCTTTCTATCCACTTAATGACGTTTCAGGCAGAGTAAAGATTTAATTTAATGAAGTCCAGTGTAACAAGTTTTCCTTTTAAGGATCATGCTTTGGTTACAAGTCTAAGAATGCTGTGTCTAGCCCTAGTTCTGAAGATTTTATTATACATTTTTTTAAGAGAAATTTATTTATTTTGAGAGAAAGAGAGACAGACATAGTGAGCAGGGAAGGGGCAGAGAGAGAGGGAGAGAGAGAATCCCAACAGGCTCTGTGTTGCCAGTGTGGAGCCCGATGTGGGCCCAAACCCACAAACTGTGAGATCATGACCTGAGCTGAAACCAAGAGTCAGACACTTAACTGACTGAACCACCCAGGTGTTCCCATACTTTTTTTTTTTTTCCCAAATATTTTAGGATTCTTCTTTATTTTTCCTTCATTTGTTGAAAATGCTATCTTTTCTACATCTTTTTTTCCTGCACCCTTGTCAAAAATCACCCAAATATATTTGTGTGGGCCTGTTTTTGGTTAAACTGCATTTTATCTTTTTAAGAAAATAGCACTATTTCATTCATTTTATCTATTCTTTTCCTGTTTTCAATTTTATTTTTCTGCTTTTTGTTATTCCTTTCCTTCCACTTGCTTTGGATTTATTTGGCACTTCTTTTTCTAGGTTCTTAAGATGGTTGGTTAGATTGTTGATTTGGGTCTTTGCTCTTAATCTAAAGCATGCATTTAGTGCTGTAAGTATCTCTGTCAGCAGCACTGCCTTACTGTTTCCAGATATTTCGATATATTTCCATGTTCATTAATTCAGTGTATACTTTTATTTCTTTTCTGTATTCCTCTTTTATTTTTTAATGTTTATTTATTTTTGAGAGAGAAAAAGAGAGACAGAGTGCAAGCAGGGGAGGTACAGAGAGAGAGAGAGACACAGAATCCAAAGCAGGTTCCAGGCTCTTAGCTGTTAGCATAGAGCCCTATGCAGGGCTCAAACTCATGGAGCCTGAGATCAAGACCTGAGCCAAAATTGGCCACTTAACTGACCGAACCACTCAGGTGCCCCTCTGTGTTCCTCTTTGACTCATGGATCATTTAGGAATGTGTTGTTTAGTGTCCAAGTATTTGGAGATTTTCTTGTTATTTTTCTATTACTGATTTCTAGTTTTATTCCTTTGTAGTCAGAGCATGTACTTGGTATGATTGGAATTCCTTTAAATTTGCTGGAATGTGTTTTATGATCCAGTGTATGGCCTATGTTGGTGTATGTTCTGTAAACACTTAAAAATAAAGCATATTCTTGGGGTGCCTGGGTGGCTCGGTCGGTTAAACATCAGATGTCGGCTCAGGTCATGATCTAACAGTTCATGGGTTCAAGCCCTGCATCAGGCTCTGTGCTGACAGCTCAGAACCTGGAGCCTGCTTTGGATTCTGTGTCTCCCTCTCTCTCTGCCTTTCCCCCACTCATGCTGTTTCTCTCTCTCTCCCTCTCTCTCTCAAAAATAAACAAAAAATTAAAAAAATAAAGCATATTCTGACATTTTTGGTGAATATTCCGTACATGTTTGTTAGATCCCCTCAGTTGATGGTGTTTTTCACTTTTTTTTTAATATCCTGACTGATTTTCTGATTAAATGGGTCTATCAACTGTTGAGAGAGGGGTGCTAAAGTTTCCAACTACTTGGTGAATATATCTATTTTCTTTTTAATTCCATCGGTTTTTGCTGCAAATATTTTACAACTCTGTTGTTTACTGCATAACACTTTTACAATTGTTATATGTTCTTGGTAGATTGATTTTTTTTTGGTCATCCTTTCTCTAATAATTCTCTAATAATAGACTTTGTCCTATAGTCTTCTTTATATGATGTTAACATAGCTACTCTTGTTTGCCTTTGATTAATTTTGGCAAAACATATCTTTTGTATCCTTCAACCTGCATACTTCTTGTATTTGAAGTGAGATTCAGATACTATAAAGTTCGGTCATATTTTTTAGTTTACTCTCCCCATCTTTGTCTTCTAATTGGCTCATTTAAACCATTTACATTTAATAAAATTATTGATATGTTAAGGCTTAAGCTTGCCATTTAAAAAAAAAACTATTCACTTTGAGAGAGAGAGAGATCGAGAGTGAGTGGGGCAGGGGCAGAGAGAGAGGGAGACAAAGAATCCCAACCTGGCTCTGTGCTGTCAGCACAGAACTCGACGTGGGACTCAAACCCACAAACGGTGAGATCACGACCTGAGCTGAAATCAAGTCAGATGCTTAAATGACTGAGCCACCCAGGTGCCTCTAAGTTTGCCATTTTATTTTGACCTTTATGTTTCTTTCTGCTCTCTCGCTCATCTTCCTATGAGTTACCTGAACATTTTTTATGACTCCATTTTGATCTATTATTCACACAAATTCTTTTTTCCCCTTCATCTTATCCTTAAATATCTGAAGACATGACATAACGATAAGAGTAAGAGGGAAAACTAGAGAGTTTAATGAATTGAGTCTTGTAATTCAACTCCATTAATATTCCAGTTAGTGAAAAGTGCAAAATTTAGGATTAATTTAATTAGGGACATATGACAAATCTGTTGTTTGCTTCAAGTAAAAAGAGAACAACTTGTTCACTCAGCCTATCGTAATGTCTAATTCCCAACAGACTCTTGTTTCTTCTTTTCTTTTACTTTTTTTTTTTTTTTACCCTGGAAGAAAGCTACCCTACAATGATCTTTGAGCAATGGGTAAGTTTAAAGTTAATATCATGCAAAGAGCTATTGTATAGTGTATAGCCTTATAGCCACCAACTAATTTTATAATAAAATTTTTGTTATATTTGCTTTATCACATGTTCTATCCATCTCTCAATGTCTCTGTCCAACCATCAGTCAAAAAAGAGTTTTTATCTACTCTATTATGCTACCTTTCATTCATCATTAAAAACATTCTAGGAGGTCCATAGGATTCTAAGTATCCATCTCATCATAAATCCGGCATTCAGAATTGGTCCCTAAAGAGCTATGGAAGAATGAATGGATGGATAGACATGTGTGGGGATATGAGAGGATAAAAGGACAGAATGAAACCATGGAGGGTAGATTTAAAACTAAGCTCTTCTAACTCTTCTCATCCATTTCCCTTCATCCTGTGAATGTCTCACTTTGCCAATATGTTGCAATCTAAAATAGAAAAAGAAAATAAAGAGTGTATATTTTCTAACACTTTAAAATACTACACACAAATTATGATAGTAAAAACATCATCATCATCATTGTTGTCATGATGATGATTGATATTTTTGTGATTAACTGATTTCATCCTCAATATATACCCTAAATTATACAGGAGGAAATCATGGCACAAAGACATTAAGCAACTCTTGCATATCTCACATAAGAAATGTGCATATATCCTCTATATTCCTCTTCTGATAACTTTCCTTTAGTCACTTTGTGAACACCTCTCAAAGCCCTGTTGCTCAATGTTGGCACATTTTGATTATTTTTTATACTCATTTTGAAGTCTCCCTAGTTCTTAATGTGACAAAGAATTTTAATAGAAACCTGAACATTGTGTGTACTATTAGACTCTGGATCTTATGTAAACATTCTGTTTTAGACACTTTCTCTGTCATCATTCTGACAGAGGAAGGGAGTATGTCACCTCACTACTGCCAAATAGAAGTAGAAGTCCAAGTTCCCCATTTGATCCTCATTGTTATCAAGGTCTTGGATTCCTTTTTGCTGCTGGATGGATGTGGGAATTCTGCTTCCAACCTTGTCTCCACTGACACCACAGGTAGGGCCTCATCACTGTTCATCAGGGATGAAAGTTCATGCTCCCTACTCATTTTTCACTGATTTACCATGTGCCTTGCTACAGTGTGGTAAGAGTAGAAATTTACATTCTCCATCCAGTTTTTGCTGGTGAGGTATTAGTGAAGCCACTGATTGTGTGTGTGTGTGTGTGTGTGTGTGTGTGTGTGTGTGTGTGTGTGTAGGATTTGTTGGATTAGAGTCAATATTTTCTGAATGTTCTGTGTCCATGTAAACTATACCTTTCTCAGCCCTTTGGCTAGAGAGCAGGCTTGTGTTGGCACTGTTTTTGGTCAGCGCTTACTGGTGTTTCTAGGTTTTTGGCTTTTTCAGCACCAAATTTGGGTTATATCAGGTAAAGAGAAGAAGCAAACTCACCACCATCATTCTTTCCATTTTGGGATCCCTAATTAGTTTGTTTCTGCTCTCCACCTCTTAGACTTTTCTTATGTCTCAGGTTTCTAGTTGCGCTTATCTGAAGATATGGAGAAAATTATGACTGTTCTATTTTTCTGGAAGCAGAAGTCTATATTCATATTTTCCTATTTTAACGTAGACATTGGAATAGTATCGACTTACTAGCTATATTAAACAACATGCTCAAGATAATCAGTTGTTCTAATCAGTAACATATAATCCAGTATTAGTATTTTAATGAAAAGGCCCCTCTTTTTTTTTTAATTTTTTCAACGTTTTTATTTATTTTTGGGACAGAGAGAGACAGAGCATGAACGGGGGAGGGGCAGAGAGAGAGGGAGACACAGAATCGGAAACAGGCTCCAGGCTCCGAGCCATCAGCCCAGAGCCCGACGCGGGGCTCGAACTCACGGACCGCGAGATCGTGACCTGGCTGAAGCCGGACACTTAACCGACTGCGCCACCCAGGCGCCCCTGAAAAGGCCCCTCTTTAATGGCATCTACTATGCTATATTATACTATACTATGCCATACTATACTATACTATTCTACTATACTATATACTATAATGATGTTGCTGCAGCCATCATTATCCCTGAGAAAGAAAATTTCTTAGACAATTTATTTATGAGTTTGTGTTAGATTTTTATGACAATATTACCTGGAAAGAGAAAAGACCCTAATAGGCTACCAGAAAGATTCATTTTTGTTAGGACATTTTTATAGGAAATATAATCATTTTAGATAGAAAGGAAGAAAGAAAACCTGGTGAAAGTCTGACTGACAGTCAGCTAGGCAGGAGTATACACAGTTACTCCATTATTTTTAAAACAATGTTATCTTCTTCAAAAAACCACTTATTTTATCAAGAATGTTAATTTCTTTTCAGAAGAAAGTTGTGAGTCATGACCCCAGGAAGTTTCTAGACCATGTTTGGGATATCTTTTCTTCTTATACCCATATCAATACCAGAAGCCTTTCTAATTAATGCAAAAAAAAAAAATAGGAAAAGCACGTGTTTTTTTGTTTGTTTCTTTGTTTCCTTTCTTTGTTTAAGTTCATTTATTTATTTTGAGAGAGAGAGAGAAAGTGCACAACCCAGGGAGCGACAGAGAGAGGAGGAAGAGAGAGAGTCCCAACAGGCTCCGCATGGTCTGTGCGGAGCCAGATGAGGAGCTCAAATTCAGGAACTGTGAAATCATGACCTGAGCTGAAGTTGGGTGCTTAACCAACTGAGCCACCCAGGCTCCCCCTAGTGAAAACAAGTTTTAATTAGAGAATATGTGTCTTTTTAAATAGCTAGACACTGTTAGAATTTGGTTCTCATTTGGTAAATAAGTAACATTGCAGACGTGGTAACTATCTAAGAGTTGGTAGACATTCCGACTTAAATGAACAGGACACGTGATTCCTATGGCCTTTTCAATACTGCCTACTTGGCTTGAACTATAAATGACCCTGTGTTGAGCCACCCACTTGGAGAACCTCTTACTTGTCTCCACCTGACTAGCAGTCATTCTAGGGCTGTTCTTAGAATACTGTCATAATTGTGTAAGGTCATTCTTATATGCAGGGTGTTTTGGAGCTCCAAAAAGTCTGAGACTGGAGATCACTGAACTTATACAGAGGTTGTAAGATGGGGTTTTGCCTGTATTTTTCAGAAATCTGTCCCATGAATAAAGGTATGTGTGCTTCACAACTAGTTGTATTTACAAATAATGTCACTCAGGTTTTAAATTGGATGCACCTACTAAAGCTTTAGCAGATACTTATGATATGTATCACAAACATAAATGACAGCCAACGTGGCACCTTACAGTTCACACAAAAGATTTTTTGTATAAACGCTGTATGAAAAAACACAAACAAACAAAAACACTGGTTTTTGCCTGTATTAAAAAGTGTTTAAGTATATGTGTAAGTAGAGTTTTGTCTGACACTTGCTTCTGTAATAATGTAGAAAGAAGCTTATGGGAGAAACTAGTGCTCACACTCCGGCAAATATTATTTACCACTTCTATTTACCAAAAGTATACAATAATTGTGCATTCCAAATTGGCTCTCTTGGTTTGAAACCGTATGTGTATCAAAGCATACTTTATGTTAATTAAACACTATGATATAATTTTGCTTTGGTAGCTTATCTGAAATAACAGATTTTTCTAAGTGTTTTGAGGCCAGGGAAGCTGATCACCTGACAACATTCCATGATTCTAATTACCTGGGAGGAATCTCATCAAAAATTTTATTTCATATCACATCTGTTTAATGCTTACAGTGTTTCATATTTTAAAAAAAAAGTTATGTTCTTTTTAAAAAGCAAAATGCAGTATCAACCTTCCTACCTACCCTGATGTTTTATACTGTGCAATTACTGGCAAACTTTCTAATAAGTGATCTAAAATATTTGTAACCACAAACTCCCAACACAACACATTCACCATTAATGTTACTCAGGCTTGGCACCCACCATTTATATGTGTCTAAAAACCACATAAAAACCACTAAACTTTTTTTTAACTTATCTTTCCATGCATGGTTTTAGATATTTAGAATCCTCAAATTATTCCCCAATGTGTAGAGTGAATTATGCCTTCTGTAATGTTATATTTGATTGATGCTAATTGCACATGAGACCCATTCTATTTATTTTAACTTATGCCCTCATTTCATAGGGTATTTTAAGTAACCCTGTACCAAACCGCATCTTCCCTCTAGCCTACTGGGCATTTCTAAAAGACTTACAACAGTACTTATTACCTGGGACTATTACCAAATCCATTAAAGTCCTAAGGTATTTTGTATGGATGCAAAATGTTATCACTTCACATAGCCAACATCCATCAGAAACAAGCGCCTAAATCTGTTCCCAGGTTCCTCTCTTTGGGCAACAGTTTAAGGAAATATGAAAAAAGACATCTCATGAAACTTTATGACCAAGCTATGAATGTAGGAAAGAATGAACAAGCCTAAACTTCTAGTTTGAAAATATAAACCTTTTTCATATAACTTACTTTATTACTAATCATAGCTAGATTCTAATTTTCAATTCAGGATTAACATCTAGAAGGATGAATCTTTTCTAATTCTGAAGGTACTGAGACACAGCACAGAAATGCAAGCTGCAGAATAGCCAGATCGATGCCACCTCAAAAAGTTATCACTGGCACCTACCACAATGATGAGTGTAAATGAGTTCAGCTGCAACCTAACTAAAAATGACCAAAACAATGTGGAAAATTGATTCACTTAGCTAAATTCCAGAGATAAAGCAGCTCTAGGGGTGGTTAGTGCATTGGCAAAATGAAGTCATCGAGAATCCAGTTTTTCCTACCTGTTTGCTCTGTCGCACTTCGTATGTGTGTTGGATTTTCTCGTGAGTAAAAATTGCTATTTCATTTCTAGGCATCACTTGCAGACATGACAATATTAAGTGGAAAAATAACCTGGTTCTTTCCAGATGTCCCTTTTAAAATGTGAGTAAATATTTCTTAGGAATTCCCTCAAACAATTTCTCTTTTTCCACATTTCATGGGTCACATGCTCTCTCTTAAAATAAGCATTAATAAAAAATTTCCATGAATGATTTACATTTCTCTGACAGGTGAATATCTCAATACAATTAGGGCATTGGTAACAAGGGTTTGGGCAGAATGTTTCTACAGGCAACCATGGGTATCTGCTACAAATTTAGTAAATATTTGTTGTCTAATATAGATATTCAGTCAGCCATCCATGTACCAGCAGTCCACAATAAACTAAGAACAATGTAAGCATTTATATGAGATTTTAAAATAAAGGAGTGAAAGAAAAAAAAAAAAAAACATAATGCCTGTACTGAGAACATCATGGTTTAAGCCAGGTACTTTGCACAGCTAGATTTTATAACTCTCGTGGAGAAAGGGTAATGTCCTACATTGCTTCAGCATTCTCTATTTTCCCCTTGAGTGTCTTTGTCATACAAGTGTCTCACCAAGAGAATCAGCTTTTATTAAAAAAAAATGTAATTCTAAAAGCTAGATATAAAAGCTGGCAGACATGAATCCCTTTCAATTATCCTTGGTCCCTATAGTCCTGACAAATCAATTATAGGCATTAATTATTAAATATTTTCAGCTTTTAGAATGGTGCCTCATTCATATATATAGCTAGAGAATACTCAACACTTTAAAAACACCAGTCAAAGGGGATCGGTTTGGAGCATGATTTCCAGGGCTAGGTAGTTGCTATTTGTTTCTACTCTGATTTTCTATATTACCTTACCATATTCCACTTTAAATATAACTGTTCATAGTTCCATTATGTGTGCAGAGATATAATAAGGAGAGGAAAAGATATTATAGATGATGACAAGAGCAGGGTAGGAAGCAAAGGCTTTGAGAGTGAGCAGAGGGTTTTATGTTAGCAAATGCTTGAGTTTATTATCCTTCCCAGTCTTTGACCCCCAGTGTGGCCTGTGGCCCCAGTGAGGGCACTCAAATTGCTAAATGTCAACAAGAAGAAAACAGAGAAATTGAAAGTGGGCCTTCAGAAACACATGGCAGCAACATTCAAATGAATCTTATTAAAGGACGGTTCTAGGTCTGTTCTGTTGAGGTTGAAATTACGTGTTAAATCACATGTAGTGTGAATAGCATATATTGGTCTATGATGAGTTATAAACTTAAAAATTAAAGAGAAACAAAACTTATCTTTCAGCACACAGAGCTTGTGAAGCCTTAGAGTATAAGGGTTAACCTAAGAAAACAAAGATTCCTTTTAGTTTTAAATAGATGACCCATAAGAATGTGTTCGTGAATTAATAAATTAAGTATATAATAGTAGCTGTAAGTGTAAGGCATAACAAAGCATAAATCATTTTGGGTAATGAATTCTGGTCCCTCAAATGTCAAACCAGTTGTGTTTCTTTCAACCTCATGACAAAATATTTTCAAAAGTAAGCCTGGGTCCTATCCCTAAAGCTTTTGTTTCAAGTTTATGAAGTAGGTCTTACCTGTGTAATTAAAACAGACAATAAATGACAAGAAACACCGCTCTGCTTATACTCCTGAGATGCAGTGCGAATTTAGCTCAGGCTGAACTGTAAAATCCTGTTATGAGGATCAGTACTGGAATTGAGTTCCAGAGGCCAGCCTAGTTTCCTAGGTGCTGGGAAGTATTGACAAATTATGAGTGCAGAAGTTTACAATGGAACTAAGATGGACTGGCCAAGTGATAAAGGGAAGGCAAAATATGGAAAAGAAAAAGCAAAAGAAAAAGCAGAGAAATACTGCTCTATCCTAAATTTATTTCTTTAGGGCAGCTTGTAGATCTTAGAATAGTAGACACATAAACCCTTTAAATGAAATATATTATTATATTAATAACTACTGAAAATACATCCTCTAAAATTATAATAAAATTAAAAGTATGACTTTATATATAAGTCATATAAAATTATATGACAGGTATAAATTATTTGTCATATTGCATATAACTTTTATGCTTTTTTCTATATGAAGCATGTATCATTCTGTAATTCTTAAAAAGCATTTAAAAATACAAATCAGGATAACACACACAAAGGTGGGGGGGAAGGAATCCCTGTTTTGTAAAGTAATATATGGGAAAAGTAAAAAATCTGAAAAGCTCTTGTATTTTTAAGGGTGCAAGAATTCAAACTCTCATATATTTTAGATGGAATTTGTGAACTCCTAGAATAATTTTGGAAAGTAATACAGTAATACTTGTAAACATACGCATTTTCCCCAAGCCATCACACATTTGGGGATTTTTGTTATTTGAAATAAAGAAATATCAGGTATTTACATACTTGATATTTACATACACATTTAACATACCTTTATAATACATATAGTGTATAATGATATATATTATACATATATAATGGAATTTATTGCAGCGTTGTTTGTAGTGGAAAAAGATAGCAACCTAAACTTGGAACTGAAAATATAGCTAAAGAAACAGTGGAGAAACTAGGGGGAAAAACGTGATAATTCTGTATGTATTAAACCTAGCAGGAGAAAGAATGAAATATGGCCTTTTGTAGTAACGTGGATGGAACTGGAGAGTGTTATGCTAAGTGAAATAAGTCATACAGAGAAAGACAGATACCATATGTTTTCACTCTTACGTGGATCCTGAGAAACTTAACAGAAGTCCAAGGGGGAGGGGAAGAAGAAGAAAAAAAAAAAAAGAGGTTAGAGAGGGAGAGAGCCAAAGCATAAGAGACTCTTAAAAAGTTGAGAACAAACTGAGGGTTGATGGGGGGTGGGAGGGAGGGGATGGTGGGTGATGGGTATTGAGGAGGGCACCTTTTGGGATGAGCACTGGGTGTTGCATGGAAACCAATTGGACAATAAATTTCATATTAAAAAAATAAAATAGGGGCGCCTGGGTGGCGCAGTCGGTTAAGCTTCCGACTTCAGCCAGGTCACGATCTCGCGGTCCGTGAGTTCGAGCCCCGCGTCGGGCTCTGGGCTGATGGCTCAGAGCCTGGAGCCTGTTTCCGATTCTGTGTCTCCCTCTCTCTCTGCCCCTCCCCCATTCATGCTCTGTCTCTCTCTGTCCCCCCCCAAAAAAAAAAAAAAAGTTGGAAAAAAATAAAATAAAATAAAATAAACATTAGGGGCCAATAAAAAAAAATAGCAGATGTTCTTGCTGTGGTGATCCACGTTACAAAGTAATGTGTAAACAATAAATTATTTGTGAAAATAAACAACAAAAACCTTACACATGTAGGTCACATAAATACCTAAGTATAAATTAGGATGGACATGTTGTAGTGAGGTGTGGAGTGATAAAGCTTTTCTGCTTATATCTATTAGCTAAGGAGAAAAAGAATGGCAGGGGACAGTGTAGGAGAATTTAATAAATTTCTCTTTATAAATTTTTGGAAGATTTCATTTGTCACAGAAAGAAATTATTACTATTCCAATTTGAAATTTTTTGTTAATTTTGTTTATCTTAAAATAATTTTAAACTCTTAGTGAATTTTCAAGAAAAGGACAGATCACTCCTTTTATGATGATTAAACAATTATTAATATTTTGAGAGTATGTATGCTTTGTCGATACACGTAAATGCACATGTGCATGCACACACATGTATTTCCTAGGAATACTTTGTTTCCTTATAGAACTACAATGATCAAAATCAGAATATTTAACATTGAGACAATGTGATTATCAACACATGGTTCATAGTCAAAATTCACCAATTTCTCCAACCTTCTCTTTCACAGAATGCTTCTCTATCCACAATCTGACCCAGGATCTCAAATTTACATCAAATGTCATTATCTCTACAGTCTCTGATGATATAGAACAGTTCTAGTTTCTCTTTGTCTTTCAAGACACTTGTATTTTTGGAGTACAGGTCATTTTTGTAGAAACTTCTAGAATTTTTGGTTTGTCTGGTGTTTTCTCATGACAAATACAGGCTGTGTGCTTTTTTGTCAGGAACACGACAGTGTGACACATATGGAGTTCTCTGATCACCTGGTTAAACAGCTGTCTGACAGATTTCTCTACTATAAACTTACTATTTTCTCCTTTATTCATAGCTGATAGTGGGGTGGAAAGATATTTTAATGTTTTGTAAGCATCCTGTTCCTCATTAAATGCTCACCTACTAGTTTAAAATCCATTGGTGATTCTTTGTTACCATAATAATTGCAAAATGTTGACCTTCCAACTCAACCATTTCTTCTACATTTATGTCTTCTACATTTACTGATTGGTGTCCTAATGTAGATTTTTAAATTTTTAACAATGTTTAATAAAGAAAATAACAGCAATAAGTAGTATAACATATTTTGGAGGATACTGAGGATTAACTGGGTTTAGGACCAAGCAAAGTAGTGATTGTCAAACCCAAGCCTCGGATCAATCCTTGGCTCTAACAGGGTGACTTCCAGTATATCTCTTCATCTTCCTATGCTTTTGTCCCATGCCTGCCAAAATAAGGCTAATTACTGTAAAGGCACTATTCAGAATTATGATTCTATGAGATCTGTTGGAATTGCTTCATTTCTAGGAATTCTTGCACTGGAAAAGTAGCTCAAATTTAAGAGCTTTGGATGAACAAAGATGGAGGCAATTTGGCTCTTCATTTGCTTCAGTGGCCATGACTTCTCAACATAGCATTATGCGCAAAGGAATGTAATTCTGGGTAACTAGGGCGCGGTATAATTTTTATGACAATTGATCAAATTGCACCTTTTGTACCAGAGCCAAAACAGTAATATGGAGACAGGGGCAATGTGAACATTTAAATATTTGTTTTAAAATATTACAGTGAAATTGGGGCACCTGGGTGGCTCAGTTGGTTAAGCGTGAGACTTCAGCTCAGGTCATGATCTCACAGTCCGTGGGTTTAAGCCCCGCGTCGGCCTCTGTGCTGACAGCTCAGAGCCTGGAGCCTGCTTCAGATTCTGTGTCTCCCTCTCTCTCTGCCCCTCCCCTGCTCATGCTCTGTCTCTCTCTGTCTCAAAAATAAAAACATTAAAACAAAATTTTAAATATTACAGTGAAATCAAAATCACACTGAGCACCTCACACCAGTCAGAGTGGCTAAAATGAACAAATCAAGAGACTACAGATGCTGGCGAGGATGTGCAGAAATAGGAAACCTCTTGCACTGCTGGGGGGAATGCAAACTAGTGCAGCCACTCTGGAACACAGTGTGGAGGTTCCTCAAAAAATTAAAAATAGACCTACCCTATGACCTATTCCTATAACTAGGAATTTACCCAAGGGATACAGGAGTGCTTATGCATAGGGCACATGTACCCTAATGTTTATATAAGTGCTTTCAACAATAGCCAAATTATGGAAAGAACTTAAACGTCCATCAACTGATGAATGGATAAAGAAATTGTGGTTTATATATACAATGGAATACTACTTGTCAACGAGAAAGAATGAAATCTGGCTATTTGCAGCAATGTGGATGGAACTGGAGCTTATTATGCTAAGTGAAATAAGTCAGGCAGAGAAAGACAGATACCATATGTTTTTACTCATATGTGGATCCTGAGAAACTTAACAGAACACCATGGGGGAGGGGAAGGGGAGAAAATAAAAGTTACAGAGAGGGAGGGAGGCAAACCATTATACATTCTAAAATACTGAGAACAAACTAAGGGTTGATGGGGGGTGGGGGAGAGGGGAAAGCAGGTGATGGGCACTGAGGAAGGCACCTGTTGGGATGAGCAGTAGGTATTGTATGGAAGACAACTTGACAAAAAATTATATTTAATAAAAAATAATAAAAAAAGAAATGGCAAAAATAAAAAAAATAAAATATTACAGTGATTTCCTCCCCCCATTTCCTCCATGTTTTTGAAAGATTTAATTGCATATAAAGGAAGCATTTACAGTGAAAAATAAATGTCTTCTTCATGTAACGGACAATAATAAAGTGAAATTACACTTCAAAGGAACATGTCTTGTTAGCAATAAAATTTAAATTATCATCCTACAAAAGAGAAAGTGGACACTCCACATAATCATACAACTAGAACTAGGAATCTTAGACATCATGAGGTTCCACCTCTTTATTTCACAGATGATAAACTGAAATTAGCTGAGATGATCATTGAAGGTCATGGAGATGAGAACACAGATTCTATGCTGTCTAGCCCATGCTGTTTCTAATGTTCTGTACCCTCTTTTCCAGCCAAAGCTTAATCACTATCAGGTTCCAGATACAATAGGTCAGGACAAATATATTAAGCCCTTTCCTGAGTAATATATAAAATTTAGCAATATATAACTATCCCTCAAATTATTCTCCATCCAGATGACACTTTTCTTTTCCTGGAATCCTGGTATTTGAATTTCATCTTGTGAAAATTCATTCTACTTATTTCTATAGCTCTCTTTTAAAACTCTTACATTTTCCTATTAAATCTACATTTTATTGAGACTTGCTAATTCAATTAACAGAATGTTATATATTTCTTACAGATTTTTGAAGACTTCTTTATATCTCCTTTATCTATCAATCAATCATATATTTATTTTTTTCACTATATTCCCTATGCTGTGCTCTATATCCCTGTGACTTATTTTAATATGTACTTGTCTTTATGTATTCATTTTTATATGTATTTGTTTTCTCTTTTTTTTATGACCAGACTACAAAAGCTAATCCATGATTTTAGTCTTTTCAAAACAATAATTTTGGGTGAGTTTATTAAATCTGTGGCTCTTCTGTATTTTAATTAGCTATTTTTTTTGTTTTATTTGTATATTTCTTCTAACTTTACAAGTTTTATAATCCTTTTTCAAAATAGTGTTGAATATATACCCCACTAACTTTCATACATTCTTACATGATAATATACTGAATATCAAATTATGATGAAACTCTGAATGTAGCTTTAGCCACATTTCTTACACTTAGAGTTACAGTAATCTAATTGTCTTACAGCTTATCTTTTACTTTTTTACTTTATTTTGAGAGAGACAGACAGACAGACAGACAGACAAAGCAGGGGAGAGGCAGAGAGAGAGGGGGAGTGAGAGAATTCCAAACAGCCTTCTCACAAACCATGAGATCAAGACTGAGCTGAAACCAAGAGTCAGATGCTTAACCAAATGAGCCACCTAGGCACCCCTAATTGTCTTATAGCTTATAATGTAATATTGGTTAAGAATGCAAGATTTGGTGGCAGACAGACGTGGACCGAATCCCAGCTCAGCCATTACTTCCAATTTGTTCTTTAGAGGATCACTTTAATATGGAACCTTAATAACATCATCTTCAATGTTGCAATCTTGATGGTAGACATGGAGAAGGAAGCTATTTAAAAGTGTGAACTCTAGAACCAGACTGTCAGCGTTTGAATCTGACACTTTTCGGTTTCTAGTTCTGTGACCCAGGGCAATCTATGTAACTGCTCTATCCTACAGTTTGCTTATCTGTAAAATTGAGCTGATAGTAGTACCAACCTCATAGGTATAAGTTTCAAGTGTGTAAGCACAGGTAGAACACTACAGAACATTACAGTGAGCACACATTAAAAAGCGATTTTTATGACTAAATTTGATGTTTCATTGAAAACTTTAAGTCATACAGCAGAGGTTCAGTATATGTGTTACAACTTTTACTATTACTAATTGTTTCTCATATTTAGCAACTGGAATTTTTTTTTTTACTTTCTTCTCTCCTTCCTTCCCACTTTCCTTTCTCTTCCCTCTCTTCCTGTGTCTTTCTCTCCTTGCCTCTCTCTTCATGACTCCTTCCCTCCCTCATTCCTTCCTTTTCTTTCTTCTGCCCTACCATCTTTCTTTTGCTAATTCTCTATCCATTAATATATGATCAAGAAAGAAAGAAAAAAAAACTAGAATCTGTTTCATGAATAAGGGATTCACTATGGGGATTAGAGACTATATAATCACAGAAGCTACAGAAGGTATTCATAGAACGTTAGTGTTGGTGTTCCAGAAGTCAGTATAGATCAATAGAGCTAACAGGAAGAATAGATAGAAGCAAAGCAGGGCACTGAAGACAAACTGGAATCCATAAGTACCAACAAGAACTTGCATCCGTTACTCATCAATTCCAACCTCAGCAACATCTGGAGGTTTTCCAGGGGATGCTTTGTCTTCCAGACTTGCTGCCCCCTACTCCCATGGTGTATTCACAATCCAATTTCCCCTTCATTGTCAGGATGGAGAACCCAAACCAGTGCAGTATTGTAATTGTGAAATTTGGTTACAAAAGACTGTGACTTTAACCTTGCTAGCAGAACCTCTCTCCCACTTGTTGACTTCGATGAAGCTGCCGTGTTGGAGAGGATAAAAAAAAAATGAGGACAGCTTCTGGTCAACAGCCAGTAAAAACCAAGGCCATCAGTCCAGTAGCCCATGAAGAACTGACTCCTGCCAACCACACTAAGTGAACCTACAACAGATCCTTCCTTAGTAGAGCCTTGAGATGTCTGCAACCCCAGTCAACATCCTGAGTACAGCCTTGTAGGAATTTTTGCAGTACAAGACCCAGCTAAGCCATAGCTGGACTTCTAACCACGAGAAAAAGTGAAATAATAAATGTATGTTGTTTGAAGCTGGAAAGCATGGGAGTAATTTGTTACATCGCAATATATAACAAATATACCGTTCTTTCCACTAAACCAGTCATGAGCAATGCAATGAGGGGAGTGTACAGGGAAAAGACGTTTTTCAGAAATGAGACTTTTCTTTGTAAGTTTTGAGAAGCAGCTTCAAATACATGCGGAAATGAAAGACACAGATGTTAAGGAGTAATGACAAAAAAAAAAACATAATAAAATGGTAATTAATGAAATTGAGGAATATATATGTATTACTGCATTCAATTCCACACTGTTTTAAAAGGTCTATTCATATCTCTCCTCTGGTCTCTACACCCATTCCTCTAATTCACAGATAATTCCTTATAAGGGATGTGAAGGATTATGTGCATTTGAGGGAAGCAAGATGATTGCACTTTTAAAAATGATTTCTAAAATATTTTTTAAAAAATAATCTTCACTGGGGAGAGGGTATGCAGAGCCCTGCTTGCTGTCATGTAGGACGTGGCACTCCTCACCAGGGCGGTAATATGCATCTGATAACTGATAATGCTAAATATCTATGTTTGGGCTTAGTTACCTTCTTAATTATGAAATACTTAAGAATTTTGTCGTTTTGTTTAAATGTGTTGTTCATATTTTTACCTACTTGTAGTCATTTTTGTTTTCTGGCTGCAAATATTTTCGTTGTCTTCTCATTTGCGGCTCACTTTTTGATTCATTTAATAATACCTTTCATTGAATAGAGGTTTTTATTTTTAGTAAAATTCCTTTCATCATTTTTTTCTTTAAGGCTATAGTTTTTTATATCTTATTCTAAGAATTAGTTGCCTGTCTCAAGGTCATGAGAATGTTTTCCTAACTTTTAGTGTTTCACCTTTCTATTTTATAACAAAGTGATTCTGTGCTATAACGTTACAGCACTATTTATTAAAAGTCCATTCTCCGACAGACTTTCAGAACACAAATGGTATAGATCAAGTTGCTTATATGTTTACATATATGTAAAATATTGTATTCTGTACCCTCTAATATCAACCATCTTCTATGTCTTCCTCTCTTTCCAAATCTTCCTCCTGACCCTCCTGGAATACTTGGTCCCACAATAGAAAAACTCCCTATGCTTATTCCTCCCACAATAGAAAAATTCATTAGCTTTTGAAGTCCCCTTCCCCTTGTCGACCTACATGAAACCTATTTCTACCATAAGGATATCCTTCCATCACAATCCTCTCAAGTGGTGATGATTTTTATAACCATGTCCTTCCTATCAATGGTGCTTAAGTATTGTAATTGTTCCTTTTTAAATTTTTTAATGTTTATTTATTATTTTTGAGAGAAAGACAGAGTGAGAGCAGGGGAGGGGCAGAGAGGGAGACACAGTATCTGAAGCAGGCTCTAGGCTCTGAGCTGTCAGCACAAAGCCTGATGTGGGGCTCAAACTCACGATCTGTAAGATCATGACCTGAGTAGTCAGACCCTTAACCGACTGAGACATCCAAGCACCCCTGTACCTTTTTAATAACTGAATGTTTCAGAGCATTTACCTCACTTGCCTCACAAAAAAAGAAGAAAAAAGAAAAAGAAAAAAAAGTAACAACACGACTAATATTTAAAAAGTATTAAATCTCAAGCTGTCAAATTATAATGCCTGCTGTAGTCCTTGTAATAATCTTCATCATAAAAGGCATAAAAATAGCAATACTCTTTGTGCCCCAACTTTTCTCATAATCCTTACATGGCTCTCAATTCCCTGCAGAACATTTTATAAAACTTCATCTGACATTTCACCTTGTCCATAACTTGGCCCCACTCTGATTCCATAATGTTAGTCTTTCAGTAATATCCCTGGAGCAAGGCTATTTCCCTAAACACACGTAACTAATATATCCTTACTCATTCTATTTCTCTGGAATACACTCTCTGCTCTGCCTATCCAGATTCTTCTCATTCTTGTGTACACAATTTTCATTCCTTCCCTTCCATTAAGCTTTCTTGATCAATTCAAACGAAAATACTCTAGTTGTACTTTGAAACCTCTGTGGCAGTGACCTCACCAGTTAGTGCTGGTTATTATTAGTTAACCATTATTGAGTATCAGATTTTTTAACCACGTAATATATTCAGAATAGGAAGAAGTTCTCTCTTATTTTTCTTGCCTGAAAGAGTGCCCAGAATACATAAAATACTCAGCTGATATTTGTTATAGGAATGAAAATGAAAGAAAGCGATTATTTTTTGTTTTTAGACTTCAAATCTTAATAAACTTCAGAGAACATTTCAAGTCTAAGAATCAGGGATCTGGCCTTGGCTGTCCTGTCAACTATCTACACAGCATTAAGTAAATATTTCCATCTTCGCCTCTTCTCTTTGAAATGAAGTCTATCAGTTTCTGTCCCTACATACCCCAGAATCCAGATACATCTTTAGCAAGTTAAAAAATCCAGGCTGAAAGAAACAATTCATTATATAAAAAGAATAATTATTTGGCTTAACGTTTGACCAAGAACTAATTAACAGCAACATCCAAATATAAAATATGACCTTTAAAAATCACAAGGAATCTCAAAGTAATTACAAGAGGGAAAGCAGTGTCTTTTGTTACCAAATGTCAAAAAGAACATTTGTATTCCTCCCAGCTGTGGGATCTGAGTATTTTTATTTCATTACTATTGTTTTCTCTTTATTTACAAGTCTTCTTTACTGAAAATCTCAGGGGTAAATAACTAAAGAAGAATATTAGGAAAAATACATATTTTCCTATGCTCTAGCACCTAGAGTAAGGGTTCTTCGGAAAGACAGAAAAGAGAGTATATTTCAGATAAATAAAAAGATATATAGATAAATAAGATACAAGAGATTTTCTGCAAAAGATTTCCTAATAGTAATTTAAAAAAAAAGTTTCACTCTCTAAACAAAGATAAATTTCAATATATCCCAAAGAGAATTTGCTCAGTAATATTTCTTTTTTAAAATTTTTTTAATGTTTGTTTATTTTTGAGAGCGAGAAAGAGACAGAGTATGAGGGGAAGAGGTGCAGAGAGAGAGGGAGACACAGAATCTGAAGCAGGCTCCAAGCTCTGAGCTGTCAACACAGAGCCCGATGCGGGGTTCAAACTCACAGACTGTCAGATCAAGACCTGACCCAAAGTTGGATGCCCAACTGACTGAGCCACCCAGGCGCCCCAGTAATAAATATTTCTGTGGAAAACTTATTTTAATGTAAGTTATAAAAGAAAATACTTTCCAACTCTTGTTGATTTAAAAGGAAAGATTCAATGATATCCAAGTGCTGGATACCATGGAGGCCCTGTTGGTGGGGAGTTATACGGGCATATGGGATTGTAACAGCTATGCTCCGCCGGGGTTTAGGTGGGAAGGAGACATTCAGTCAAAAGACTAAAGATAAACGGAACTTTTCTCTCATTAGTTTATTACAGTGAGTATTCCAATAACTGAATAATAGCAAGAAGTCTGCTCTTTTGTAAATGAGTAAATAAAATCAAAGGAAGCTCAGAGCCAATCTCCTAGAATGACTAAAAATTGTTTTGTTAGATAGAAACAACTAGTGTAGAATTAGGGAAAGGAAAATAACCACGTGGATGTGTCATTAAAGGACTTGATGGATATTTAGGATTACCCTTTTTGTGCTCCAATAAAGAGTGTTTTGCTTAGATGAATGGATATAGGGCTAGTATCCAGCAGCTCTAAAAGAAAAGCTTACAATTTTAATGCCAAATTGGTGAAATACATATTATATATCTACCATACACAAGAAAATTTATTGGCTATTAAGGCTAAAACTGAGAAGGTGCAATTTTAAAAGAAGTTCCTAGATTGAAAATTTTAAATACATGGAATCGATTATGTAAAGATATAACTCCTATAAAAACACCCAAATAAGATTCTTTTCTAGAGGCTGCTATAAATTTTTCAAAACTTCATTTGAAAAAGTAAACAGAAATTTGGAGATGAAAAAATAAAAACGGGCTAACTTTCCCCACCAGATAACGAAATATATTCTAAAGCAAAAATAATTAAAATTCACGAACATTCAGGCAGATCATTGAACTAAAACAGACAGACAGCTGTAGAATTTACCTCACAGTAGCTCATAAATTGTCCTACATGCAAACAATGTTTATCTTCTTGGCTTGCTGCCATGAGATGGCATTAATGATCAATATACATTGAGACTTAGGGATTTCAAGTAGATGGACTAATGGCCTATTGAGATGTAAGCTGTTCATATGTACAGGCTCCCCTGCTTACATAAAGTCTTACAGTATAAAAACAGATTTTGTAATATATAATCCAGTGAGGTTTGGCTTACTAGATAAGTATGTTAATAGAGGCAGCTAGTGCAGGCTTCTCAATATACTGGATACACAAAAGCATGAAGAGAGTCAGAAATATGGTTAACCACAACTGAAAACTTTATTAATTTATAAATTGAAGACTTGGTGATATTGGCAATTCTAATGAGAAATAAGTCATCAGAATTGGTTCTTCAATGAAATTGGCTATGGAAAAGTCAATCTGAGAATGGAAATACTTGGAAATTTTTGCTACTCAGATCCCTATTAAATGGTTTCTCTTAAGCATTCATGGTTTTGAATATTAAACAGAACTTGATTTGATTCTGGAAAAGACAATGTTTATAAACAGAATTCAATACACATCCAATAGATGTCAAAAGGGCCTGAATTACAGTATGCATTGCAACCTGTCTTGCTCATTTGCTTTGTTGTTGTTTTTCTAAATTGGAATATTTGCAAATGTGCCAATTCTTCAGTTCTCTTTATTGTTTTACAAATGGTTTGATTGTGTACTTTTTGTTGTAAGTCAGCAAACCCCAAATATTTAATCTTCTCTTTTTGTACTCTCCACTCATTGCTGGAATATTTTGTCCTCTCAGCAGTTAGAAGAATCTGCTAGTGACCCATTTGTCTGCCTACAATTGTAACAGTTGACTTTCAGTCCTCTGACATCCTTCTGGTTATACCGAATACCTGTGTGTCAAAGAGAACTCATGACAAGAAGAGTATATAAAACAGAACTCAGAGTAAAATGTTCCCTTTCTGAGACTTTGGGTCAACCTCACTATTTCTTGCTCATTAGTGTCACTGACCTCCTGTTCTCTGGTTTCTACCTGTCTGGACTTCTAATCCTTGCCTGATCCTGCCTACTCAAAGCTACCTTTGCTAACGTTAATCTCTTCCCTTTCAAACCAAGTGAAATAATAAGAGATTGATGTAATGTTCAACCTCCTCCCCCCCCCCCCCACCCCCCATCCCATTCCCAGAGCCTGCCTTGGTCTGGCTTCTGGATTTGTCCTGGTCTAATCTAATTGCAAGTATTATTTAAGTCAACTACAAGAAATACTTTTACTAAAATCTCTCCAAAATATCACTTTGAACCAGGCACCACCATGCTTTATAAACAACTCATTTAGACTACATATTAACCCTGAAATATAGGTTTTACGTCCCCACATACAAGAGGATAAGATTGTGTCACAAAGATTAATAACTTGCTTTAAGACATATGTAAATGATGGAACCAGGAGTCCTGTCCATGTATTCTAACCTCAGTACTGTTCTCTATTTGCCACATTTATAGATTAGCTCAATAGGAAACCACGTCAACTAATACATGGGCCAATAAGGAATTATACATTTCCTCTACTGTGTGGGCCTCAAATTGCTAGGGTTCCAGATAGAGCAAATCAACAAATTTAGTATGAGCACATTTGAAAGAGAAATTAAGGCATTGTGTTAAGCACTAACCATTTTAACTATGTAAACAAAAAATAAAAATTAAAGTATACATATATGTGCATATACATATTTTTACATACATATAAATACATGTGTATGTGTGTGTGTATATATATGTATACATATGTGTGTGTACATAGAATTTTATAATTTAGACACAATATGGGAATACCTGTTTATTTACAAACTTATAATTTATTGGCTTATTTCAACAGGTAAGAATATCCATACTATTCTTATTGGGGCACCAGGTTGGCTCAATTGGTTGAGCATCCGACTTCAGCTCAGGTCAGGTTTGTGAGTTCTAGCCCAACATCAGGCTCAGTGCGGCCAGACTGTCAGCATGGAGCAGTATCCATCTTCTGTCCCCCTCTCTCTCTGCCCCTCCCCCCTTGCACCCTCTCTCTCAAAAAATAAACCATAAAAAAAAAAAAAGAATATCCATACTATCTTACAAAACAAATCAAGAAAATTAACCATTGGCAAAAATAGGCCTGAAAAAAATGTTTAGTTTTATATTCATTCAATACCATTAATTATTTCAATATGAAATTCACCTCCATAAAAACTTAGAATTAAGTAAGCATTTGATTAAAGGGGTCTGTGGAAACTATAAAGAATGTCAAAAATACAAATGAAATTACTTTTATTTGAAAATTTTGTGTGTATATATAAAATCTTTGAAAGATATATTTCTTTTTTCTTTTTTTAATGTTTATTTTTGAGAGAGAGAGAGAGAGAGAGCGCGCGCGAGCGAATGGGTGAGGGGCAGAGAGAGAGGGAGACACAGAATCCAAAGCAGGCTCCAGGCTCAGAGCTGTCAGCACAGAGCCCTACGGTTTGAACTCAGGAAATGAGATCAAAGTCCGAGCCAAAGTCCAACTCTTAACTTACCGAGCCACTCAGGTGCCCCAAGATATGGTATTTTTCATTAAATAACTAAAAAGAGAATACGTTCAAATGAATCAGTTACTCATTTCAACTGAGAATAACAGAAGTTGAGTCTATTTTATAAGTTTTCTATTTTTTTTTTTACCTACTATGTAACAACATATTTCTAAGCACTACTTAAACTAATTTACAGAAACAGCTAACCCTTTTTTTCTCCTTAAAAATGGTTCATAATTTGTACTTAAACTATACTTTATATTGGTACAAAATTTCAAAGAATTATAAAATTTTTGTCAGGATCTAGGAAGTGCCAAGTACATGTTAAAATTTACTGATGCCAGTAACATATTTTTCAAAATATTCTGAATTACTGTGTGATGTTTTCCTTTTCTCTGAAATTACTACTTTGCAAGTAATTCTGTAGGAGTCTAGAAATTGAGTTAAATTTGAAATTAGCTATCACAATCATATTCATTTTAATAATTAAATATTTGCATTCTTCTGATAGAGAATAATGAGGATGGGGGAAAAATCCTGTTTGATTTCAGTGTCAGTCTTTCCCAAGTTTTCAATCTGGAGCATGATTCTTACTCTCATCCTCACTAGACCTCAGTCTTCCCTCCTCATAATGAAGATAATGCACACAATAGACATGGCTGTTGGGAAAACTAAGGGAGATAATGTTCATGCACTTTAAAACGTTGCTTGGGACAGGAAACCTATAAATAATAGCTATTATTGTCATTATCATGATTAATCTGGAATATTTGTTTACTAGTACAATTCATTACTCCTGTTTCATTTTTATTGATTATTACACATTAGTTTTGTTTGTTGCCTCAAATTCAATATGGAATGAGGCTACTACATAACATACACTTGAAATACATTTGTTTGGTCTATCATTAGCAATACCCCATAATAATTAGCAAATTTCAAATCAAAAGCTAGCTTTTAACAGAATATCAGTATGCTTTTGGTTCATTAACTTATTCAAAAAAAGGCTGAGTAAATGGCATTGTGTAACACTACAAATCATGCTGACCATTTTCCTTTTTATATGGCTTCATAATGAATCCTGGGTGGCTAAATATGAAATACACACATTCAGAGCTGTTGTGAGTTTTTTTTATTTCAGTTCTTTGTGCCACCATTACCTGCTCTGACAGATAATGGAAGTTGACCATTTTAGGGCATGTATCTGATTCTATTATCACCTAAAATTTTAAAACTAACAATATCATTTTGTTGGCAGCAATAATATCTGCTAGGGTATCCTTTTCTATTGATTTTGTGTCTCTCTTTATTTTTCAAATTTTCTATCTTAGCAAAGCTTGGCAAATTTTCTATCTATCTTGTGTAATTGTTCCTGCCTTCCAATACCTGAGAATTATTATTAATGATCTTGATATTCACAATATTTTTACTACCTACAGCATCATAGAGGACAGAGATGGATATGTTCGTATTGTTATCAATTTCTGAAGGATGTTCTCATTTGACTACAATAAATCAGATGATGTTAGAAAACAGTTTGTACTTTTTGAAATGACATAGAGTTTGAGTCTTTCCTTTTTTTTTAAATGTTTATTATTTTGAGGGAGAATGTACACACAAGTGGGGGAGGGGTGGAGGCGGGGAGACACAGAATCTGAAGCAGGCTCCAGGCTCTGAGCTGTCAGTGAAGAGCCTGACATGGGGTTTAAACACACAAACCGTGAGATCATCACCTGAGCCGAAGTCGGACGCTTCACAGACTGAGCCACCTAGGCACCCCAGAGTCCTTCCTTTCGTGACGCAAAACCACATGTACGGCATTTGAGAAATTTCCACTTGCCACCATATTAAAACACTTTTTTATCTTAAAACAATATCTATCTATTAAAAAGTCTATTCTCCATTTAAAATTACAGTTACCATCCATGTGAATTTTCTCCTAGTTCATGTTCAGCTCTGTAATTTGAAAATTTGACCCATCTGTTCTTTAAATTTCCCCCCTTGGGAAAGGTAGCTTTATTTTTGATCCACCTATTCTTGACTATCAAATGATAGAGCAATCATGACATCTGTTCTGGGATTACAAAATGTGGGAATAATTCATGTACATTTCCTATTTCAGAATCACTAATGGAATAAAACTAGCTGGCTATTTGCTTTCCTTCACCCATCCTTTCAATGGACTGACCAACACCAATATCTCCCTCAACTCTGAAAACTTTGCTTCATCTCTTTTCTGCCTTACTCCTGAATGTACCTGCAAGAGCTTTGGGACTTAGGTCAGATGTATCTTTTACCACAAGGTGCTATGTATCTGATGTTTTCCTAACCGCTCACCCATGTGTGTGAGTGGCCTCTCCAATTTGATGCTCAGCAAGTTGTGTACATGCCCTTACTTCCCATATAATAAACATTTAATAGTTGTTTGTTAAGTGAGTAAATAAGAAAACAGATTGTTAGTGTAATATGTCTCCTATAATAGCTTAGGCATTGGTGTCAGAGAAAAAAAATGTAAAATACATCTTCATTTCCCATACAACTGATACAGCACTTGGAACATAGTGGAAGCTCCAAAAATGTTATTAAATGAACTGCATTTGCCTTTTCAGATCATAAAAGTGATGTAGAGTCAATCTTTCTCTTCTCCTCTGTACTTCTTCAGTGTCAACATTTAGATCTAGGCTTTTCGGGTGATAAAAAATGATGGCCACTTAGAGCTGGGTGAAAGGAAAAACAATCAAGAAGGATTTGAACAGCACTTAGGTAAGGTCGTCCAGCCCGATGATTTATGTTATCAGTGAGGATGGTCACCTAGGGACAGCATCAGAAAAAGTCTCTGAAATTTTGAGGACATCATCTGAATTTTCAGATACTGAATTTATACACTCATTCTACAAACAAATATATGCACATAATCCCTTGGAGTTTTCTTTTCTTCTTTTGTTAAGAGCATCACTTTTTTTTTGCTGTAAAAATAGTGTTGCTTATTACAAAGCATTGATAACATGAAGGAGCAAAAGAAAATCATCCCACATTACATCACTAATTATAAATTGTTATAAATTCTAGACATCATTATTCTTTGTATCTACACAGCATATTAAAATTTATTTCAATTTCACTCAAGTTAAGAAAAAGGAAAAAAGAAACTAAGGAAATGGCAGTATTTAACTAAGGCAGTGTTTAAAAGGTTATAAAAGACTTTCTCTACTGTAGAAATATCATGAAAAACATGAATGGTTTGATATATTTTTTCATCAATAATTTCAATCTATGTAGTACTTATTGACTCTCTGCTGTGAAAGTCAACAGTAGGGGCACCTGGGTGCTCAGTTGACTAAGCATCTGACTTCAGCTCAGGTCATGATCTCGTGGTTCCTGAGTTGAAGCCCTATGTCCTGCTCTGTGCTGACAGCTCAGAGCCTGGAACCTGCTTCGGATTCTGTGTCTCCCTCTCTCTCTGCCCCTCTCTTGCTCATGCTCTGTCTCTCTCTGTCTCAAAAATAAATAAACATTAAAAAAAAGTCAAAGGTATTAGCATCTGATTCTTCTCCCACTTTCACTCCAGACTGCTTCATATTTGCTATTTTGCTTGTTATCGATTATATCATTACTTTTGTACTGTCAATGTTCCCAACAAGTAAATTTCCTACTGTAAAATAGTGTAATCTCAACAGTTCTGGATACTTATTCTCCATTTCCTAAGTTTACTCATGTTAAGAACATAAACCTCTACTTTATGCTTTATTTAAAATGGTAATTTGGGACAGGCAGAATATTTGCTGTTTCAGAACAAAACATATTTGACATATACAACTCTTCTCATATTATCTTCTGATATTGAATGTTCTTGTAGAAAAGTCTGAGGCCAACCTGATTTTCGTTTCTTCTAGTAGCTTTATTTTTTTCTACCTGACTTTACATTACTTCACTTTTACACACCATGACTTTAATTAGGCAATGTTTCAAAGGCGATTGCTCAAGTTTTCTGGAACATATGTTTCTTTAATATGTGGATCCTATTCTTTACTTCAGGGAAAGTTTATCTCAATAAATCTTTTAATATGCTTTTCTGTTCCATTTGTTTATTTCTCTACCTTAGAAGACAGCTCATCTTTTTGTTTAATTTTGACTTCCTTTTTGGTTGCTTTTGTCACCTGCATCCAGTGGAATTAACTACAGCTTTTCCATGTCAGTAACTGCATTCTTCAGAAGATACATCTGTTCCTTTCATTTATACTTTAATCTCTACTTCTGCTTCTTTTCTATTGTGTGCTTATTGTTATTCTTCTTACTGGTGTTTCTGAGTCTGTTGCCTTATGTCTAGTTTCTCTTTTTATTTTTTCTTATCTCATTTATTTTTAAAACCATCTTTGTAAACTTTTTTTTAATATTGAAATTATTAGTTTGTTGTTCTATACCTCCAAAACTGTGAGGTTTTTTTTTTCCCCCTTCTGTTTATCTGAGTTTTCTTTCTTTCTTACCCAGGAAATGGGCCAGGTATATGTTTGACTCAAGAACTAACTGCCTTGATGAAACTCTGGCTCTTCCTTTTACTTGCTGTTTGACTTTAGCCAAGTGATTTAATCTCTTAGTTATGCAGTTTGGTCTGTAAATGGGGATGATAGTAACTATGTACTTCAATGGTTTTGTGAAGATGAAATGGGTAGTATAGGAAGTATATAGCCTAGTAGCTGGGAAAAAGTAAAACCACCATACAGAATCTCATTCCCCAAATATCTACTCAAGCAGATAAATAATGTAAGTGCTCCCAGAGACCACTAGAAAATAAATGAGGAAAAACAGAGTTTAAGAGCATAAATATTAGAGATCACAAAACCCATGAACAAAGAACAAAATACAAGACTAGAGTAGTAAATCACAGCATAGCAAGATTCTCACACCTGTTTCTACCCAGAGAAGGCAAACTGGTATCCTACAATTCCAAATCCTGAGAACTTTCATTAATAGCCCTAAATCTTTTAAGTAGGGAGTTTTCATCCTTTCCTATGACAGAAGAGGAGTGAAAGGGGTTGAAAAGGTTAAACAGATGAAACAGGTATAGCAGAAAATATATTATGTAGCTCTCCTACACTTCCTGGTATCCCTTGCAGATAAGGATGGGCTTGTGATTGAGTCCAAAGGGAATGTGACAGGAAGTGATTTGGACTACTCTACTCCAGGTTCTTAGAAACCTCCTTTTGTTTCTTTGCCATACTAGACAAAGAGGAGACAGCCCCAAGAAAAATACTGAAGAAACTATAGTTGAAGCTGGGAAAGCTTTGGCTAGCCCAAGTTCCAAAAAGATTAGACAGAGTAGGGGCCACCTCTATAACATCTTTATTCAGCATGATAAAATGAAGAGGGTGCCTGTGTGGCTCAGTCAGTTAAGTGTCTGACTCTTGACTTTGGCCATCAGGTCACGATCACAGGAGTTCCTGTGATTGAGCCCGAGGGGGCTGACAGTGCTTAGCCTGCTTGGGAAACTTTCTCTCCCTCTCTCTCTGCCCCGCCCCCTCCCCCCACCATGCATGCATTGCCTCTCAAAATAAATAAATAAACATTAAAAAAATTCTTAAAAAGAAAAAATAAAATGAAAAAAAAACAACTTGAAAAAGACAGACTACTATATTTGAGAAATTTACAAATTTTACAATTTTCAGACATTTGTCATGTAAGGCTACATTAACTGCAAATCCTAAGAAATGAAAAAAAATGTATCTCAGTCACTCTGAATGCAATGAAGTTTTCAGGGCTACATGCTGCTTGGAATTGATATGAAGCCTGGGGCTATACTCCAAGTGGCAGACTCCTTCAACTCTGCGTGACCAACCCTCACAGGTGGCATTCACAGAACCTCAGGAGCGAGGGAAGAACTCCAGCACTCTATGAAAAATGGCACACCACTTCAGATCAACTCTCTCTACCCCCATCATTTCCTTAGATTACAGAAAAGTAAGAAGAAATACCCAGCCCCACCCAGATGAACCTGAGAAAGTAAAGAGCCTGGGTGGTTAAGGAATGTAAAGGATGTCAGGTGGCAGAAAATCATGAGTAAGCAGGAGAGTTGTGCACAAGTCAGAAATGACATAGGAAAAGTTCAGGTGTGCTGATCATATACGATCTTACAGATTTTATTTTAGATATTACTATAGTCTTTATCTTAGATTTTAAGCAGAGACCTATGGGAAACACTGAAGGATTTCAAGAAGCGGACAACAATATGTTAAATTTATATTAACAAAAAATTGTGTTTCAGGGGAAGACAAACTTAGAAGTAGGAAAGTCAGGAAATCATTACATGTGATAACAAAAACATCACCTGCTCTTAGAAAATGACCTTCAGTTGAATAACTAGAGTAAGTAAGAAAAACCAGAAGCAGTTCTAAACCTGACACATCAATAATATTCCACTTCAGTGAACGTGTCTCTAAAATCCATCCAACTAGTCACAGTCCCACATAGACTCACTCTAGGAGACACACTTCTAAGACTGATATCAACCTCCTGCCACCTCTATAAGCCACACAACCCCATGATTAAACTCATTAATTAAAGAAAGAGTGTTTGGAAAGACTTGAATAATCCATCAAGTAGCTATGATCTTTCAAATGGTGCTCCCTCTCCTTCCCATATATATATACATATATATACACATATCATATATATACATATATATACACATATCATATATATACATATACACATATCATATATATACATATACACATATCGTATGTATACATATACACATATCATATATATACATATACACATATCATATATATACATATATATGTGTATACATATATACATACGTGTATATATATGTGTGTATGTATATACATATATATGTATATACATATATATGTGTATGTACATACATATATATGTATATATATATGACGTTCCTTTTGTACCATGGATTGTTTTAAACAAAAAAAAAAAATCTCCTCTGTGTAAATGACAATGGTTTAGAATTGTCACAGCAAACAAATTTGTAATGGGAAGTGTGAACCAAGTGAGTTTACCTAGGAAACTACCCATCTCCTAAAGATTTCTGTTCAGAAACCGTGAGAGTAGTTTCTAAAACACTGAAATTTTCAAATGGGTATGCTATGGTATTAATTTAAAAATTTCTAGGTAAACACTGAACAATAACGTGTGCTTTTTGGATAGTAACTGTATTGCATCTCCTCCATTTGAATTGTCTTTCATCATCCTAGTCAAACTTCTTGCAGCATTGTATATATTTCTCCCTTTTTCTAGAAACACTCTTTTCCTCTGCCTTGCAGAGCGTCATCTTTGTCTGTTTTCTTTCTTTTTCACAGGTCTTCCTTTTCTATCTCTTCCGCTCGTGTCTAAGTATTAAAGAATCCTAGGGAATTGGGTTTCTATTTTTCTATATCTATACTGTTCCCTGGGTGATCTTATCAAGTTTCATGGCTTTATTTATTTTGAGACAGAGAGAGACAGAGTGTGTGTGCACATGCGAGTGAAAAAGGGGTAGAGATAGAGGGAGAGAGAGAGAATCCCAAGAAGGCTCCGAGCAGTCAGAGCAGAGCTTTGATATCAGGAACTGTGAGATAATAACCTGAGCTGAAATCAAGAGTCAGATGTTCAACCAATTGAGCCACCCAGACCCCCCTAGTTTCATGATTTTATGCATTTTTATTGAATTTATTTTTTAAGAACTTTTTAAAGTTGATTTACTTATTTTGACAGTGGGAGAAGAGCAGACACAGAGAAAGACAGAGGATCCCAAGCAGGGTCTGTACTGTCAGTGAAGAACCCAATGTTGGGTTGGAACTCATGAACCATGAGATCATGACCTGAGCTGAAGTCAGATGCTTAACCAACCGAGCCACTCAGGCACCCCAGTTTCATGGTTTTAAAAATCATTTGTAGGCCAGGGGTACCTGGGTGGCTCAGTTGGTTAAGCGTACTACTTGATTTCAACTCAGGTCATGATCTCACCATTTCATGAGTTCGAGTCCCATGTTAGGCTCCGTGCTGACAGTTGTGGAGACTACTTGGGATTCTCTGTCTCCCTTTCTCTATTTCCCTCCTCCACTAGTGCTGTCTCTCTCAAAATAAATAAATAAATGTTAAAAAATCATTTGTAGGCCAATGATTTAAAAATATAGTCTTTAGCATTTATCTCTATTGTATACTCCAGACTCATATAACCAACTGAATAAACACCTTAGCATATGAAGCAATTTAAATTTAAACTTGGTGAAAGGCAGAACTCTTGGTTTTCACCTCTATTACTGGAAATTTGTCATCCCTTTCTTTGCTTTATTCCCTAATGTAATTCATTGGTAACTCCTTTTGGCTCTGTAACGAGCATATACCTGTATCTCACCATTTGCAATGCTACATCTCTAGTTCAAGACTCCATGTATCAAAATACATGTTACTTTAATATCCATGGAAGTGGTTTCCAACATTCAGGCTCATCCCCCTTCTATTGATTTCCACACAAAAACAATAGTAATATTTAAAAAAAATAAATTGTATTACATTATATCCCTACATAAAATATATTTGAGATTTCATCATTAGCATAAAGTCCATGGGGCATCTGGGTGGCTCAGTTGGTTAAATGTCCGACTTCAGCCCAGGTCATGATCTTGCAGTTTGAGAGTTCGAGTCCTGCGTCAGGCTTGGAGCTGACAGCTTAGAGCCTGGAGCCTGTTTCAGATTCTGTCTCCCTATCTCTCTGACCCTCCCCCACCTGCTCTCTCTCTCTCTCTCTCTCTTTCTGTCTCAAAAATAAGTAAACATGAAAACTATTTTTTAAAAAATAAAGTTTAAAGCACTTCATTGACCTAAAAGTTCCTATGTGATCTGGGCCCTGCTTATCTCTTTGACTTTTCTCTTCTTATTTTCCTATCTCCTACTATATCCTAGGATCAGTGGTCTCCTTTTTCTGTGTCTTAGTCTTTGAAGTTTATGTTTCCTAAGCCTCTAAGTCTATCCTCCCACACATTTGCATGACTATCTCTATAGGTCTCAGTACAAACATGTCCTCAAAAAAGCCCCTCTTATTACCCTACCAAAAAAACTGTACCTACAAACTTTATTATATACTTCTATTTTATTTTAAGGCAATTATAGCTATCTGAAAACATTTGTTTCTATTATATATTTACTTTTAATTTGTCCTTCTCCAATGGAATATAAGCACTATGAGAGTAACAACAATCACTTTCCTTTACTACTGTATCTCTAGTCCTGAGCTCAGTGCCCAACATGTAGCATTTATTTTAATGTGCTGAACAAACAAATTAGTAAAATATATTTTATATAGGGAAGATCAAAGTGATTAAAATATGGGAAATAACTATAATCCAACCAATATATCTTTGATTAAACAGATTAGTACATAAAGGCATATTGCTGAAATTATTTTTTATACCTCTTGAAATTTTAGTTCTCCGGTATTGCCTAACTTGTTGTTCCTTAAAAAACAGTTGATGTTTTGTGTTTTACTATCATATTTTAAGTATTACCTGTAAGCCACAATAAATCTTCTATGATCTTCAGCAAAAGAGAAAGAATTAAAAATGTAATTGACAACCTGAAGAAAATGGGAAATATATAGTTGTCAATCAAATGACTTTCTGTCATCCATCATTGCCTTTTTGAAAACCTTTTTATGCCTGTGATTGAAGTTGATACCAGTTTAAAATACATTGCTGTAACTTTAAGATGTTTAATATAATTTTAATGGTAACTGCAAAGAAAATATCTATAGAATATACACAAAAAGAAATTGAAAAGGAAACCAAAATGTGTCACTACAGGAAGTCAATGAAACAAAACAAAAAGAAGCAAGAGGAAAAAAAGGATAAAACCTACAAGACTTCCAGAAAACAACAAAATGGCAATTGTAATTCATTCTGTATGAATAATTACTTTAAATGTAAATGGATTAAACATGCCAATTAAAAGATACAGAGTACATGAATGGATAAAGAAACAAGACACAACAATACACTGTCTACAAGAGACTCATCTTAGATATAAAGAAAATAGACGCTGAAAGTGAAATGACAGGGATGACCATGTTCATATGATACAAAACAGACTTTATAGTAAAAATTGTCCCCAGAGACAAAAAAGGGGGGTATATAACAATTAAATGATCAATTTCCCAGGAATATATAGTAACATATATATATTTACATAAAAGTACCCAAATATGTAACATTTACAGAACTGAAGGGAGAAATAGACAGCAACAGAAAAATAGTACACTTTTATATTCCTCTTTCACATATGGATAGGACAACCAGGTAGATCAATAAGGAGAAAAGGGATTTGAACAATATTATTACAGAGCAATCTATAATGATATATGCATATACTCCTGAAATGCACATAAAATATTCTCTAAGATAGACTACATGTTAAGCCACAATACAAGTCTTTTATTTTTTTTTTTAATTTTTTTTTTCAACGTTTTATTTATTTTTGGGACAGAGAGAGACAGAGCATGAATGGGGGAGGGGCAGAGAGAGAGGGAGACACAGAATCGGAAACAGGCTCCAGGCTCTGAGCCATCAGCCCAGAGCCCGATGCGGGGCTCGAACTCCCGGACCGCGAGATCGTGACCTGGCTGAAGTCGGACGTTAACCGACTGCGCCACCCAGGCGCCCCAACAAGTCTTAAAAAATTAAAAAAATTGAAATCATCCAAAGTATTTTCTCTGAGCAAAATAGAATGAAACTAAAAATTAACAGTAGAAGGAAACAAGATAATTCACAAATATGTGGAAACTAAACTATCCAAATTTCAATAACAAATAGGTCAAATATGAAATAATAAAGGACATCAGAAAATATGTATAGACAAATATAAATGAAAATATATCTCAAACTCTAAAATGCAGTTAACGTAGTACTAAGAGGGAAGTTAATAGTGATAAACACATATATTAAAAAAGAAGAAAGTTCTCCATCCACAACCTAACAAAACACATCAAGGAACTATAAAAAGAACAAATGAACACTAAGGTTACCAGAAGTAAAGAAATAATAAAGATTAGAGGAGAGATAAATTAAATGAAGAATATAAAAATAAGGAGCGCCTGGGTGGCTCAGTTGGTTAAGCGTCCGACTTCAGCTCAGGTCATGATTTCACGGTTCGTGAGTTCAAGCCCCCCATTGGGCTCTGTGCTGACATCTCAGAGCCTGAAGCCTACTTCGGATTCTGTGTCTCCTTCCCCTCAGCTCCTCTCCTCCTCACACTCTGTCATTCTCTCAAAATAAATAAAGATTTAAAAAAATTTTAAAAAGGATAGAAAAATAATAGAAAACCTTATAGAAGTGTTGTTTTTTTTTTTTTAAAGATCAACAAAATTGATAAATCCTTAAATAGACTAAGAAAAAAAGAAGAAAGACTCAAGTAACTAAAACTCAAAATGAAAGAGGGGATATTACAGCCGATGCTACAGAAATGAAAAGGAAGATTAGAGACTACAATGACAATTATACTCGAATTAGATGATTGAGAAAAAAATAGATAAATTTTTGAAATATAAATCCCATCAAGATTTAATTATAAAGAATTTTTAAAAACCTAAATAGACATATAACCAAAAAGTAGATTAAATAATCAAACCCTCCCCACCCTCATAAAAAAGCCTAAGATCATATGGCTTCACTGGAAAATTACCCAACATTTAAAATTTTAAAATTTACCCAACATGTTATTAAATAGAATTAACAACAATCTACCTTAAATACATTTTTTGAATTTAATAGGAGGAAACACTTCCAAACTCATTTCATGTTTGAAATGAATGAATCACCCTGATTAAAAAATCAAAGACACAACAAAAGATAATTATAGACCAATATCCTTTTTGAATACTGATGTAAAAATCCTCAACAAAATATGAGCCAAACAAATTCTAAAGCACATTAAAAGGATTATACACCATGACCAGTGGGATTTATACCAAGAATGTAAGGGTGGTTCCCAATACCAAAATCAATGTAATATACCACACTAACAGAATGAAGGACAAGAAACACATAATCACCTCAACTGATGGAGGAAAAAAAAACATTTCACAAAATTTAACTTCTATTAATAATAAAAACACTCAACAAAGTTGGAACAGAAGGAAACTACCTTAACATAATAATATACATTAACAAAAGGCCACAGCTAACATGAAAACTTTACATCTAAAATCAGGAGTAAAGCAAGGATGCCCACTCTTGCCACTACTATTCAAGAGCGTACTAGACGTCCTAACCAGAGTAAATATATGACAGACAGACAGACAGACGGATGGATAGACGAAGAATGAATGGACAGACAGACAGATATGATAGATAAATAGGAGACTCTTAAATACAGAGAACAAACTGATAGTGGATGGGAGGTGGGGGAGAGGGGAAAATGGGTGATGGGCATTGAGGAGGGAATTTCTTGGGAAGAGCACTAGATGTTGTACGTAAGCAATGAACCACGAGAATCTACCTCAAAAACTAAGAGCACACTTTACATACTGTATGTTAGCCAATTTGACAAGAAATTATATTTAAAAAAAAGATAAATGGAATAAAAGGCATTTAAATTGGAAACTAAGGAGTAAAATTATCTCTGTTCATAGGTGACATGATCTCATATCTCTTTACTTAAAGATTCCCAAGTGTTAAAGTTAATGATTTTAGCAAATGGCAGAATTTAAAATCAACATACAAAACCCACTGGGTTTCTATGCACTTACACTAAGCAATCTGAAAAGGACATTTCAATTTACTATAGCATGAAAAGGAATACTTTATAATAAACAACTTAGGAGGTGAAAGCCTTATATGCTGAAAACTATAAAATATTGCTAAAAGAAATCAAAGATACAAATAAATGGAAAGATATATCATTTTCGTGGACGGAATGACTTAATATTGTTAAAATGTTCCTACTGCTTGAAGCAATCCACAGATTTGATCCAATTCCTATCAAAATCTCAATGCCATTTTTTTTGCATAAATAGAAAAAAAGTCCTAAAATTAATATGCAATCTCAAGGGGCCAGTAATAGTCAAACAATATTAAAAATAGAGAACAAAACTGGAGATCTCATACTTCCTGATTTCAAAACATACTACAAGCAATACTAACCAAGACAGTGTGATATTGCACAGATACATAGACCAAAGAAACAAAATAGAAAACCGAGAAATAAACTCTTGTGTAAATGGCTAGCTGATCTTTGACAAGACTACATAATGGGGAAATGACAGTCTTCTTTTCAACAAATGATGTTAGGAAAACTGAATATCCACATACAAAAGAATTAATTTGGACCTTAACCTTACATCATGTACAAAAATTAACTCAAAATGCATTAAAAACCTAAATATAAGACCTACAACTATCAAACTCCTGTAAGAAAACAGAGGGGAAGATGTCAGGACACTGGATTTGGCAATTATTTTTTGGATAGCACCGGAAGCACAGGCACCAAAAGAAAAATTATACAAATGGGACTACACAAAACTAAAAACTTAACTATAGTAAAGGAAACTATCAACTGAATAAAAAAGAGACCCACAGAATCAGAATCAGAGAAACTGTTTGCACACTTATATTTGATAAGGAGTGGTCCGTAAGTAACTTCTGCAACTCAATAACATCAAAACAAATAACCTGATTTTAAAAATGGGCAAAGGATATGAATAGATAATTCTCCAAAGAATATATATAAATTGCCTGCAATCACATAAAGAGATGTTTAACATTACTAACCATCCAGGAAATGCAAATCAAAACCACAATGAGATATTACCTTATACCTGTTCAGGTGGCCACTATCAAAAGAATAGAAAAAAAACAGCGTGCCAAGGATGCAGAAATCGGAACCTCTGTGCCCCGTTGGTGTGAATGTAAAACGGTACAGCTATATGGAAAACAGTCCAGAGGTCCCTCAAAAAATTTAAAAATATGTAACTACTATATATAATCCCACAATCCCACTTCTTGATATATACAAAAGAATTCAAAGCAGGCTCTTGAAAAGATATTTGCATACCCATGTTCACTGAAGGATTATTCACAATAGCCAAGAGGTTTTTTTGTTTTTTTTTTTAATTTTTTTTTTAACGTTTATTTATTTTTTTGGGACAGAGAGAGACAGAGCATGAACGGGGGAGGGGCAGAGAGAGAGGGAGACACAGAATCAGAAACAGGGTCCAGGCTCTGAGCCATCAGCCCAGAGCCCGACGCGGGGCTCGAACTCACGGACCGCGAGATCGTGACCTGGCTGAAGTCGGATGCTTAACCGACTGCGCCACCCAGGCACCCCGATAGCCAAGAGGTTTAAGCAACCCAAGTGTCCACCAACATATGAATGAATAAAGAAATTTTGGTATACACATATAATTGAATATTATGCATCCCTAAAAATGGAGGAAATCCTGTCACATAATATAACATAGATGAACCTTGAAGAAGGACGTTATACTAAGTGAAATAAGCCAATCACAAAAGGCCAAACACTCTCTGGTTGCACTCATATAAACAATCTAGACTAGTCAACTCTTAGAAAGTAGAAGTGTGGTTGCCAAGGGCTGGTGGAAAAAGAAGGAATAATCTGTGTTTAATGGGTATAGAGTTTCAGTTTTTTGAAAGATGAAAAGGTTCTTAAAAAACAAAACAAAACATGGGGGTGCCTGGGTGGCTCAGTGTTAAGCAGCCGAGTCTTGATTTCAGCTCAGATCATGATCTTATGGTTTGTGAGCATGAGCCCCACGTAGGGCTCTGTGCTGACAGTGAAGAGTCTGCTTGGGGATTCTCTCTCACCTCTCTCTCTGCCCCTCCCTCATGCACTTACTCTAGAGCTCTCTCCCTCTCTCTCTCCGAAAATAAATACACTTAAAAAAAAACACATGGTATTAAATAACTTTTACTGAATTGTCAGGTCAGGACTTAATATTACAGATGAAATGTTTACAGTTTTTATATACAAATAACCTGTAATTTGAATATGAGATGTAGAAAAATATCTTACTTATTTTTATTTTTATTTTGAGAAACACAAAGACAAAGCATCTAAAAATGTTCTGAGTCAGTCTCTACATAGCACACTTTTTTCAGGAACTTTTTCATCTTAGCGCTGGGTGTTATATGTAAGTGATGAATCACAACATTCTAGAGACCTGTTGTACAAGGTGAATAATTAACACTACTGAATTATGTACTTAAACAAGTGATTAAGATAGTAAATTTGATGTTATATGTTTTTCACCATGATAGAAAAAATTGAGATGGTATTCTTTAGCATAGAATCCACCATTTTAAAGTGCAAAATTTAGTGGCATTAGTTGATGTTGTAAAATTACCACCTCTCTAGTTCCAAAGCATGTCGTTACCCCAAAAGAAAACTCTATAACCATAATGCAGTCACTCCCATCCCCTGGAAACCACCAATCTACATTTTCTCTGTGGATTTTCCTATTCTGGATATTTCATATAAATGGAATCATACAATATGTGACCTTTTGCATCTGGCTTCTTTCACTTAACATATTGTCAAGGTTCATCTATGCTATAGCATTTATGAGCACTCCATTCCTTTCTGTGACTGATTAAGATTCTACTGCAAGTAAAATCCACATTTTGTTTATCCAACATCTCCTCATGGGCATTTAGGTTGTTTCCAACTTATCCCTGTTGTGAATAATGTTGGTATGAACACTGGTGAACAAGTATCTGAATCCCTGTTTTCACTACTTTGGGTTATATATGCAGTAATATCATTGGTGGGTCATATAGTAATTTTAACTTACCTTTTCTGTTCTGCCAACAAAGAAGTCCCTTAGCTCTTGCTCATCTGAAAAGTATTAATCTTTTCCTACATTTTTAAGTATACTTTTGCTGTGTATAGAATTTTTGGTTGACAGTTGTTCTTCTAAGCTCTTTAAATAGGTCATCTCACTGTCTTCTGAATTTCATGGTTTCTGATTAGAAATTATCTATTAATATTATTAAGGAATCCTGGAATGTAACAAGTTGCAACTCTCATGCTGTTTTCAAGATTCTCTCACTGTCTTTGTTTTCAACAGTTTGATCTTTTTTTTTTCTTTCTTTTTTTTTTTTTTTTTTTTTTTTTAGGTATTGGGATGTGTAGGTTCAAATCTTTCATCAATTTGGGATACTTTCCATCATTTTGTCTTCAAAAATTACTTCTGCCCTTTTCTCTCTTCTTCTTCTGAGATGACCATGATCTTTTTCATATTGTTCCAGAGCTCTTATAGGTTCTGTTCACTTTTCCTCAGCATTTTTTCCTTCTGCTCCTCAGATTTGATAACCCCTGTTGTCCTTATTTTCATGTTGGCAAATTCTTTCTTCTACATTTTCAAATCTGCTGGTGAATTCCTCTAGTGAAATTTTTAGTTCAGCTAGTACACTTCTAAGCTGCAGAATTTCTATTTGAATGTTATTGTTATATTTTTATTGATATTTGTTTTCTTAATACAATGTGTTCTTGGCTTTATTTCTTTGTCCATGGTTTTTATTTGCCTTTTGAGTATATTTAAGACACTTAATGTAAAGGTTTTGTCTAGTAAGTACAATGTGTGTGCTTCTTCTGAACCCATTTCTGTCAATTTATTATTTTAATGTGAATGGGTCATACTTTCCTATTTTTTTAATCTTGTGATTTTTCTGTTGAAAATTGTACAATTTTGAACACTTTAGTAACTCTGGAAATTAAATCCTTTAGTAAATCAACTTCTTTTCCAGAATTTGCTAATGTTATTTATTTAGGGATGCAGTTGTCTAGTGAATTTTACAAACAATTTCTTAAAGACTCTGTTCCTTCTGCTTTGTGGTCACTGAAGTTTATATAAGTCCATTATCTAGCAGTCAATAGGAAACCTGATAATGATTTCTTTAAATACCTGTAGAAGAGAGGCATCTGGGTGGCTCAGTTGGTTAAGCATCTGACTTCAGCTCAGGTCATGATCTCACGGTTCGTGAGTTTGAGTCCCACATTGGACCTCTGTGCTGACAGCTCAGAGCCTGGAGCCTGCTTCAGTTCTGTGTCTCCCTCTCTCTGCCAACCCCTCACATTCTCTCTCTCTCTCTCAAAAATAGGTAAACATTAAAAAAAAAAATACCTGCAAAAGAAAAGAAGAAACTACCCTCCTAGATTTTTTAAGATTGGTTCAGAGCTGAGCTCTTCCATGCTAATACAGGCTACCTAGAATTGTCTTAACCTTCATCTCTTGCTTTTGAGGAACCCACAGATTCTTCAAATAAGCATGCCTCGGGTCCTCTCTGGTGTATTCTGAGACTGCTTCAAGTCCTCAGCATGTACACTGCACTCCATATTGCCCAGTGAAAACTGATCCTTCTGAGCTTTTACTTTTTCAAGAAACTTCCTCTTGAGCTGCCTCTCTCTCAGGTATTTGGACTGTCTGCTGTTTGCCCCATTCACGGTCTCTTGCCTCAGTTATGCACTATATATGTCTTTAAATCCTTTGATAGAGGCTGTCACTACCCAGAAAGCCAATCCAGCCTGATTGGGGGATGGAGGGCAAAGAAATAAATGTTAGCCTCTGTGTTGGCCCCAAGAAAACCACCAGTCCAATACACTGATGTTTGTGTCCTCCCAAAATTCATATATTGAAACCTAATCCCTAATATGTTATTTAGAGGTGGGGTCTTTGGGAGATAATTAGATAATGAAGGCATAGCTATTTTAAGAATGACAAACTTTGAGATCATGACCTGAGCCAAAGTCGGATGCTTAACCACTGCGCCCTTAAAGCAGGGATATTTAATGAAATATGTGTATGAACAGATTTCTAATGTCTTTAAACTTGTGGGGGGGATAAACTTAGGAATCCCTGGGGCTTGCATCAATGGGTTAACAAGGCATAAAGAAATACAAAGCCATAAAATGCTCACACCCGAGTTTGGTTAAATCAGATTGGCACCCCAAGAATAGGCAGGTGCAGAGACACCCTGAGAATAGGGAGGCACAAAGGTGCCGGGATTAGGGAGGTGCAAAGGCACTCCAAAATAGAGAGGGGGTGTAGAGCCGCCAGAATAGAGAGGAAGAAGCAAAGGCCTAAAATAGGTATGGCGCAAAGGTGCCCAATACATAGGTATATGAAATAAACAAGATTAGATATTCAGGGTGGAAGCACCCCCAATTTAGTACTATAGCAGAAAGCTGCTTTCACAGAAGGATAGGGCCAGGTCAGGTAAACTGGTGAATTGGATTATGGACTGCTGTGCTGTAGGCAAAGCAGCCCAGAGTGGAGATGGTTAACAACAACAAAAAAGGACCTTGTCAACCCTGAGGTTATTCACCCTGTCTCCTCCCCTAGGCTGGCAAAGATAAACAGGCACAGAGCCTCCTGTCTGCTGTTAACAACCATCTACCCCTCTGCCCGGCACCCGGCTTTTGTTTTATATTGACGCAAACCCCAAACATTGTATGTCTTCAAAATCCCCCTCTTCCCTCATGTCCCCAAGTTAATGTTCCCAGTTTCTTTGTCTCTTTGTACACGCCCAACATGTTTGTAAGCCTTCTGATCTGAATAAATACGGGGCAAGGACCCTTATTCAGGGCTCTTATCTTTTCCCGGACATTAGCCATCTCTCGCTTTAACCCTGCATCTGTTCTTTTGCTGGCCAAAAAAGAACTTTACACTTAGAGTCTTCAACAAACTTGGATGGAGGAAAAATTACATCTTTGTTTTTACTGATCTCTAGTCAAAACTTAGCATTTTCTCCAATTATGAAAGTAGACACAAGTAAAAATAAAGAAAATTACTATCAGCAGTACTTATAATTAAGTCACCAATAGAAATAATATTTTCATTGTCAATTACAGTTGTTACAAATATCTAAAAACATCAGTTATATTCATGACCTCTTCAAAAAAAATGGTTTTTAGACTCTGTGCCAGAAGTCATGTGATTACAGTCCTCTTATGTTCAGATATTTCCATGATATAACTGGCCTCATGTTAGGTGAATTGGAACCTAGGAGCCATTTAGCTACCTTCTGGCATATTGTCACATTAGTGACCCTAATAGCTAAGTTTAGTTCAGCGTTCTCTGTTTACAATCGTGCATTGATCAATATTTGGAAAGAGGTTAATTGTTTCCTGTTTTTCTTTTCTTTTAACATTTTTAAGCTTTGTAAAATGGAACAATGCAAATGAGAATTCTAAACTTTCCAATGGGACACTTCCAAGATATAGTAGAGTCTCCACTCCTTAAAACCATTTCTTGAAACATCAATACGGTTTTATTAGATGGCCAAACAACAAAAACCTCAGCAGTATTACAGAGACTATAATAATGCCACAAAACTTTCAAACTAGTTGGTGAGCTGGAAAAGAGGAAAAGACAGGAGAGATATTCCCTTTCCAATGGATTTATTGTTTCAATTGTTATACTTCCGATATGCCATTTCTATCTATCATGGATTATCTATCTATCTAACTATCCTATCAACTATAATTCCATAGTTATAAATTCTAAATATATTCTATTTTTGCTTGCTATATCTTTTAACTTTTGGATATTGCTCATGACAGTATTGGCAGCTTCACCTCTCTCCTTTAATATGAACCTGCATAAAGCTTCCATGGGAACCATCCCTCCCCTCTCTATATATAATATATAATTATATATATAATTATACATATAAATATATAATTTTTATATGGAATATGTATATACAAGTATTATTCTCTAGGTGTATGCTGATGCCATGGAAGAAAAATTCACTTGTTGGTGTGTTCATTTTAAAAACTACTAAGGGAGGGGCACCTGGGTGGCTCAGTTAGTTAAGCATCTGAATCTTGATTTTGGCATGGGTCATGATCTCACAGTTTGTGGATACAGGTCCCACCTGGGGCTCGGCATTGGCAGTGCAAAGCCTGTTTGGGATTATCTCTCTCTCTTTCTCTCTCTCTCTCTGCCTCTCTCTCAAAATAAGTAAATACATTTAAAAATATACAAAGAATAAAAACTACTAAGGCAGTCAACATTTTGAAAATGACTAAAAGATGTTTTTTGCTTTTCATTTTCCCCCCTAAACATACCTTTCAGTGGAAATAAAAGCTCCATTCTCCTGCCAAAAATAAAGCTCCTGACATGCTTGAAAAGTCTTCTGTTTTTTTTTTTTTCCTACTTTAGCAGAAAAGCAAGGTTATCATAGTGTTGCCATGTGTCGCTTTTTATAGAGACATGTATTGGCACTAAAGATTCTTCCAACAACCCTGAAAGTTTTTGTCAACAACCATAAAAATCATCAGCTTTCTCATTTCAAAGCTATTTTGCAAGGAGTGGGGACAGCATACAAAAGTGCTTCACTACACATGGAAGTTTGCTAGCTTTTAAGAAAACAAGGAGTATTTGAACTACAGTTCAAGCCCAAATCTTAGACTGCAGTCAAGTACCTCTTTTCCTGTTCTTACATTCCTTCCTCCCTCCCTTCCTTTAGAAGGACAAAGCCCACTCTTAAAACTCCTTCCTTTAATATTTTATTTTTTACTTTTGAGAGAGACAGAGAAAGAGAACGAGAGACATCGGAACCTAAGACAGCTCTGCCCTGATAGCAGAGAGCCAGATGTGGGGCTAGAATTCACAAACCATTAAATCATGATCTGAGCTGAAGTTGGACGCTCAACCCACTGAGTCACCCAGGCACCCCTTCAAACTCTTTTAAAGAAAGGATATTATCCATAGGTTGGCTTACCTGACAGATGTTTTTAACAATGTGAGTAAGGTATACCTTTCAATATAAGGTCCTAAAAGCACCATTGTTGATGTAAGTACATACGTAAATATGTGTGTGTGTGTGTGTGTGTGTGTGTGTGTGTGTGTACTGTCTTGTATAACTTGCCAATACTGAAGAAGACAGTTGCTCTGAAAACCCTGGTAAACATTCAAATGCTGAAGGAAGAGCTTTACCAGGATGCAGTTGAGATACAAAATTATCATTTTGTTTCTTTAAAGAGAGTGTTATGCTAAGTGAAATAAGTCATACAGAGAAAGACAGATACCATATGTTTTCACTCTTATGTGGATCCTAAGAAACTTAACAGAAGACCATGGGGGAGGGGAAGGGAAAAAAAAAGTAGAGAGGGAGGGAGCCAAACCATAAGGGACTCTTAAAAACTGAGAATAAACCGAGGGCTGATGGGGGGAGGGGTGGGAGGGAGGGGAAAGTGGGTGATGGGCATTGAGGAGGGCACCTGTTGGGATGAACACTGGGTGTTGTATGGAAACCAATTTGACAACAAATTTTATATTAAATAAAGAGAAATCTGTACACACTTGTATGCATGTAAAAACTTTTTTTGTTTTTAAAAATATTTTTTAAAGTTTATTTTATTTTCAAAACAAAATTTTTCAACATTTATATTATTTTGAGAGAGAGGGACAGGGAGGGGGGGGGTAGAGAGTGAGGGAGACACAAATTCTGAAGCAGGGTCCAGGTTCTGGGCTATCAGCACAGAATCCTATGCGGGGCTCAAACCCATGGACCACAGGATGATGACCTGAGCTAAAGTCAGACACTTAACCAACTGAGTCACCCAGGCACCCCAAGTTTATTTTATTTTATTTTATTTTATTTTATTTTATTTTATTTTGAGAGAGAGAGAGAGAGAGAGAGAGAGAGAGAGAGACAGAGAGAGAGAGACAGAGAGAGAGAGGCATAAAGAGAGGGAGAGAGAGAATCCCAAGCAGGTTCCACACTATGAGTGCAGAGCTGGATCCCGGGCTTGAACTCACAAATCAGAAGATCGTGACCTGAGCCAAAACCAAGAGTGAGATGCTCAACAAACTGAGCCATGTAGGTGCCCCATGTGAAAACTTATTCTAAAGTTATTTCTATCTTTAAGGCATTAAAATTGAAGAACAGTTCTACAGTTCTTTTCTTACTGATATAAACTATCAAAGATATAGACAGACAAAGGACTCATGGGTTTTAGGATAAAATCTTAGCAGTAATTTAATCTTAACACAAAACAGAACTAAAATTAACAATTATTATTAAGGTGAACATTCACACATACCAGCTTCAACAATGCTAGTGACCCTCGATATCCATGCCCTGTAGAACACACTATGGAAAATATATTACTCACAAAAATATCTTTGTGAATCTGGACTTCTACTGTTTTTTAGGAAAATCCACACGTGCTTTTTTCTAGCACTAGTATAGCAAAGTTCTAAAATTTAGATTAATGAGTCATTTGAAGAGTTTTCTCGTATATGCTGTGAGTTAATTATTAAATGAGTTTCTGATTGCTGCTGCATATACATAGAACTGCATTTGCCTTTTACATCTTATGTCTAGAATATGTGGCAAATTTGGGTGATTGTAAAATTCTCTCTGTAGGGCCCATTTTTTCCCATCCATCAAGAAAGAAGTATTAGGGGAGAATTTGGCGCTCTTCGCATCCCCTTCAGTCTTTATGGCACTGCTGCATCCCTCTAATTCAAGGCAGTAGCACCTAGCCTTATTTTTTTTGTATTTAACAGAGATTCTTCAGTATTTCAACATTTAATTTGATATTAATTTTAAACATAAACCCCTTATGAGGGTAAGGACAGTTCAATTTCTATTTCTAACTGCACATGAATTTTATTATAAATTAATATACATTTAATTAAATGGTATTTCTGCAGCTACTTTGATAAGCATGAGATTTCTCCTTGAGTCTAGTAATATGATAGATTAGTGAGTTTTTTTAATATCGAAACAAATCTTTATCTCTGGAACAAACCCAACTTGTTCAAAACAGATTACCTTTTACACCACTTGTTCAATTCTGCTCATTAATTTTTTTCCTGAATTTTTACATCTCTGCCACTAATGAGATTATCCATAACTTCTTGTTCTCATAATGAACTTGTAGGAGTATGAAAGTAATATTATAATTGGCTAAAAAAATAAACAAATACAATAGGCATGCTAAAATGTAGTTCTTTCAAAGAATAGAACTGACCAACTTCTGGCACAGTATGCAAGAAGAAAAATAAGAAGGCACAGACAGCCAGAATCAGGAATGGAAATCAACACATTATTACAGATGATTCGGATAAGGCAATAATATATACAAAGTTGTGTCAATGTACTAGACAATTTAGAAAATTTGCTTATTGTTTGAAAAATAAGTCTTACACACTGATATGAGGAGAAACAGAAAATTTGAATGGCATAATATTATGAAACTCTATCAGTATCAAAAATATTTTCACAAGGTAAACATCAGATGCAGATAGTTTCATCAACAAGTTTCACTGAACATTTTAGAAACACACAATTTCATCCTGCTCTAAAGTCTTCCCAGGCAGTAGAGAAGGGAGATTATTCCTCAACTCACTTTATGAGGCTCACAGAATTTCCAGGTGGAAAGATGGTAAGGAAAGTGTGAAAATGACTCATTACATTTTGATCTCAGTCATAAACATAGATGCAAAATGTTAGCAAAAGTATTTAACAATACATGAAAAGGAAATACATTGTGAACAGGTTAGATTTTCCTATGAATGAAAGGTTGTTTCAACAGTTGCAAAATTAATCAATGACAGTCACCATATTAGCACATTTAATAAGGTATGTTATATGATCATGTCATAGATGCAAAATCATCATCATGATACAAACCTTTACAAAACTAGGAATAGAGAAATGTTCACTTAATATGATTAAAATGTATCTATGCATATATACATATGCATGTATATATGCATAGATACATTTTAATCATATAGCATGATATATATATGTGTGTGTATGAATGAATATATTTATCTATGTATTTAATAAATATTAATTTATATTTAGAAGACTTCTTTTTATGGAAAAGAAGCCAAGAATGTTCAATCTCGCCATCTTTATTCAGTTTACTGACAATACTGTCCTGTGGAGTAAGGCAAGAATAAGAGGAATGTTTAAGGAGTTTATAGAGAAAAATAAAATTGCCATTAAGAATATAGATTATATGACTGTGTATGTAAATATTCCAAAATAAATTACAAATATATAATCAACATTAAAACAAGGATTTAATAGGACAGCTGGATGGATAATAAATCAATAATTCTAAGCACAGCGTTCTATAAATTTAGGCAAATATATACATCTGTATAACTATCACCTCTAAAAATTCCTTCATGCTCCTTTGAAGTCAACTCATGAAGTCCCCCATGTCCAGGCAATCATAAATCAGCGTTTTTTCACTAAAGATTAAGTTTTCCTTTTCTAGAATTTCAGATAAAATCCCACAGTATGTACTCTTTCTTCAGGTCCCTTTCATTCAGTAAATAGTATTTTTGAGATCTGCTCATGTTGTTTAACTTGCCATTGGTTCATCTATTTTTATTGTAGGATAGTATTCCTTTGTGTAAATATACCAAGATTTATCTAGTCTCCTGTGAGTGGACATTTGGACTTTTTCCAGTTTTATGTTATTATGAATAAAGCTGCTATAAGCATTTTTATTATGGTGTATACTTTTACTTCTCTTAAGTAAATTCTTAGGAATGAAATTTTGGGGTGTTACAATAAGTGTACATTTAATTTTATAAGTAACTGACAAATAGTTTTTCAACATACGATTTTATGTTCCTACCAGCAATATTTTGGATGTTCCAGTTGCTCCAAATACTTGCCAATTCTATCAGGCAGAGTTCTCCTGAGAAACAGATCAACAGGATACGCATAAATATCTAGAAAGAGATTGATCTTTCTTATGAAGATTGGCTCACATGAGCTCATATGGAGGCTAAGAATCCCATGATCTGTAAGCTGTAGCCCCAAGAAAGTTGTCGATGTAGCTCCAATCCAAACCTGAAGGCCGTACAACAGGGGGAGACAATAGAGAAAATCCCAGTGCAAGTCTAAAGACCCAGGAATGGGGAGTCAATAGTGTAAGTCCTTGTCCAAAGCCAAAGGCCTGAGAACCAGGAGTGCCGATGTCCAAAGGCAGGAGAAAATGGGGGTCTCAGCTCAAGTAGAGCTTCAAGAGAGCAAATTTGCCCTTTCTTGGTCTTTTTTTGTACTAACCAGGCTCTCAATGGATTAGATGATGAACACCTACACTGGTGAGGTGGATCTTCAAATGCCAATGCTACCAATTCAAATATCAATCTCTTTCAGAAACAGCCTCACAGACACATCCAGAAATAATGTTTTACCGGCTATGTGGGTATCCCTTGGTACACCAAGTTGACACATAAAATTAACCATCACACCAACACTTGGCTGTTTTTGGTGTTTCCAATCTAATGAACTTGTAGTAGTAACTCATTATGGTTTTAATCTAAACATTAATGTGATGACTAATGATGTTGAGCATATTTTCACGTGTTTGGTAGTCTTGTTCTGTTGTGAACTGGTCACTATGTTGCCTAAGTTGTACTGAATCGTTTTCTTATTGTTGACTGGTAAGAACTTTTTATACATTACAGATTTAAGTCTTTTTTTACAGCATTATAATTGCCTCTGGAGGTACATATTCAATGCTTTTAGTGTCCTGGATATTTTTAGATTTTTATAACTGGAGATGTTTACATTTATTACATTAATATTATTCTTTAAAATATACATAATGTTTTACACATTCCTCTGTATATGTTATATGGTTTCTTACCCTGGTAAATCTAATCAAGAACAGGAAGGATGTTAGATGGAGCTTCCGATGATCTCATTAAGTCAGAGACCCCAGAAATTTCCATCTTGTGCCTCTGCTATTATTTAGTCCTTGAAATATTATTGTGGATCCTCAAGGTTCACTGGGGAAAGAGATGAATATTGCTGGTTTCTTATGGGCAAACCTAGTAGTGGCACATATCACTTCTGCTAACCGGTAATTTGCTAGTCTTTAGTTTTATATGGCCCCACTTAAATGCCTAGAAGGCTAGGGAGTACAGTTTAGCTGTAATCCTAAGGAAAACAAACAAACAAACTGCTTTTTCTTCCTTGTATTTTTTATTTTTTCCAGTCTCGTCCCAGTTTTCATTTGGTCCAAAGATGGGCACATGGTCCAGGTTTGGGCTATTAATTTCTTTTTTCTCACTACAATGATTCAAGATGGCTATTAAATCCAAATTAGTTCAAACAACCTCAACTCATTATGGCTAAAGATTGAGAACCACTAGGACAGTGACTAGAGTGAGTGCCTCTGACATTTTACAACTGAAGTGCTTCCCTCAACCCAGTCTTTGGTTTAGCACTAAAGTGCTTTGGTCCCAGTCTTGAGAACCACTATTCTTAATTAAAAGTCTGGGTCTCTCTAGTATTTTTAAAATGTCCTGCTATTTTGGTTTCTACTCAAACAATTTAAATAATAGGTCCTCCTGCTCCTGCAAGACACTGGCTCTTATTCTCAACCTCAGAGAAAGTTGTGAAAAAAGTCAACTTATATTTATAAATATTTTAGCCACTAAAAAAGAGGTACTATAAAATATATTTAGCTGAAATCCCAAGATTCTCTGAAAATACAAAGACTATAGCAATCCTGCTATAAATTAATTAAAAATGAAAGTACAGGTGCTGTGTTTATAGCACAGAATGCAGTGTGATTGGTTTGGGAGTTTATGATGATTACTTTTTATACGTAATTGGCAAGGACATTTTTGTATTTTTATTCTACTTTGTATAGTTCATATACATGTATTATAATTTGGGCAATGCTGTTCCCATTTTCCCCATGAGAAAAAGTTTCATGGAAAAATTTTTTATATAATGAAGTTTTGGAATAAGATTTAAATGTGTGTCTGTACAACTATAAATCCCATGCAATTTAGAGAGCATTTTTTATTGGTGATAATTAATTAATTACTAAATTGGTGAGAATCTAGTTAAATCTACCACATGCCTTGAACTCTTAAACACAAGAAACAGAGTTATTACCATTATGCCCTAGAAATTTTCAGTTTAGGATTTGTGCAAGAAATCTTTTTACACTCATAAGCAATTAGAAAACAATACAAGTGATCTTTGATAGAGTTATAAATTGTCCTGTTACAATAGTTGGTTCAGTAAGATTGCTTAATTTCAGGTATTCTCCACTTATCATTCAACTTACAGCCATTCAGTGTAAATTCCATAGAAGATTTGAAGACAAGCGGTGTTTTTTGAGGTTTATTTATTTATTTTGAGAAAAAGAGAGCAAGAATGAGTGAGCATGCATACATGGATGAGTGAGAGATAGGCAGAGAGAGGGAGAGGGGGAGAGGGAGAGAGAGAGAGAGAGAGAGAGAGAGAGAGAGAGAGAGAGAATCCCAAGCAGGCTTCGCAATCTGCACTGAGCCCCACCTGCGACTTGATCTCATGACACACCATGAGATCATGACCTGAATCAAAATCAGGAGTTAGATGCTTAAGCGACTGAGCCACCTAGGTGCTCCTAAAAGTATTTTTAAAATAAGGTGGATATCAGTGTACAGAGCAGAGGGTTAAAGGTCCAGATTCAAATGTTTGGAAAGAATTAAGGATATAGCCACTTTCTCTACTCTGGCACAGAACCACTACAAAATCATAAGGACTTGGGTTTGGGGAGCCTAAATACACAGCATCCTGGTATAAATATTAGCACTCTCATGGTGAATACCAATGCAAAGCCTTGATGACTGGCCTGACAGCAATGTCTCGGGCATGAAAACAATATCCGTGGCTACAAACAAACAAACAAACAAACAAACAAAAAAACTGATTAATAAATGCATGTGAGGCATCCTTCGAAAACTCTAGGTAATACCTGTGGTGTTTGGACATTTAGGAGAAGACTGTTGCATTCTGCGAAAGCAACTTATAAAACAGACTAGAGTAGACTGATAGATAACAAATTATCCTTTTTGTTTCTTTTTTAGCACTTCATATAATGATACCATGGCTTCTTGAAAGCTATCTTAAATCTACACAATACATGACAGAAGGATAACTCATTAAGCATGTAAAAAGAGGTAGGTAGAGGGTAGATGCCCCGCAATACAACACACTTGTAAAGCAAATGTAAATTAGATTAATGACACAAAATGGAACAGCATAATTTGCAGCCTTTCATATGAATATTTGATATTTGGGACAGGGAATGATTTCTTGAACAGCACTCAAAAATAGTAAAATATAAAATTAAATATTGAGGATACTGTCTTTATTGCAATTGATATTTTCACATAAATAAAGTAAAAAGAGAAGACAAAACTCAAGATATTTTCAATATACATAATGGAGAGAGGATTAGCATTCAAGAGATCTGAAGAAAACTACAAATCAAAACAAAAACACTAAAAACATAATTAGAAGAATGAGACAAGTGATTAGGAAATACACACCACCAATTAGATGGATCTCTTAATTTGATGTGACCAGGGTTAGCAGCAAAACATGGACAGTAGTACACGGAAGGTGTTTTCCACTGAACTTGAGGTTGCTCACCTGCCTTTTTCGGTGTATGCAAATACTTAGTTCTACCTACAGTGGAGGATTCTGAGTATTTACGCCAGAATTTTAAAAGTCTGTGAAGGCAAAATGTTGTCAAGGATGCAAAAAATAAGAATGTTTACAAACTGTCAATGAGAATAAATACTGGTGAATCTAATGGGGATAACAATTTGGCAATATATTAGAAATTTCACCTTTAAGTATATTCCAGATAGCTATATATGCAAAAGTACATAATTACAGGAATGTTTATTGTAGCACAGTTCAAGAAATTGGAGGAGTACCTGGGTGGCTCCATCAGGGAAGTATCCAACTCTTGATGTCGGCTGAGGTCATGACTCAGAGTTTGTGAGATAGAGCCATGCATGGGGCTCTGCGCTGACAGTGGGGAGCCTGCTTGGGATTCTCTCTGTCCCATTCTCTCTCTGCCCCTCACCTGCTCTCTCCATCAAAATAAATAAATAAACTTTAAGAAACTGGAAACAATATAAATGACCTTCAAAAATAAAATGGACAGGTATCTGGGTGGCTCAGTCAGTTGAACATTTGACTCTTGGTCTTTGCTCAGGTCCTGATCTCACAGTTCATGAGTTCGAGCCCTGCAGAGGACTCTGTGCTGACAGCGTGGAGCCTGCTTGGGATTCTCTCACTCTCTCTCTTTCTGCCCCGATCCTGCTGTCTTGCTCTCTCTCTCTCTCTCTCTTAAAATAAGTAAACTTTAAAAAAAAATGTTTTAAAAATTTTTTTTTCAACGTTTTTTATTTATTTTTGGGACAGAGAGAAACAGAGCATGAACGGGGGAGGGGCAGAGAGAGAGGGAGACACAGCATCGGAAACAGGCTCCAGGCTCCGAGCCATCAGCCCAGAGCCTGACGCGGGGCTCAAACTCACGGACCGCGAGATTGTGACCTGGCTGAAGTCGGACGCTTGACCGACTGCGCCACCCAGGCGCCCCCCAAAAAAATGTTTTAAATAATAAAAAAGTAAATGGATACATAATTTGTGAAATGCTCAGTGATATAAAATACTTAAAGTGAATGAACTAGATGACAGATATTAACATAAGTTTCAAAACACAATGGAAATAATAGAATCAGAAAAATACATATATATTGTCTTATTTATTAAAAGTCATATATTATAAAATATGTATGAGTATGCACATTTAATGGAAAGTATGCATATATTATAAAATCCAAATTTCTTGTAGTGATTTCCTCTGAGGAAGAAGAGATATCAAAACTATACGTATGATCTGACAAAATTACACCGATATTAGGATGTACTCCAACTGTTTGGTGGGTACATTAAATGTCACTATGTTATTATAAATTCTTTGAGGTATTTCTTTAAATAAACACTTTTTAAAATAAAAAGGTAAGACAAGACATAAAGGTGCTACCACCTTTATTAAATTTCATGAAATAAAAATATCACTTATCAAATATTAAATGCTTTCCTTTTACAGGTCACATATAAAAGCACTATCTAACAAATCTAGAAATTAGATTAAATATATATAAGTTTACATAGAATTCATTTTCATTATATAGGTATATATTAGTTCTTATTAGTTTTAATAAATCATGGAGCTAGGTCCTAATAAAATGTCTTATACCAAAAATTCTGGAGTAAAATTAAGTATCATAATTTTTAAGGAAAAATTACCTGTCAATATCTTCCAATGACTTTGAAAACCACCCATTTACATTCATTTAACATTAGAAACCCATGCAAAAACAGTACATTTGACCTAATTAGATGTTAAATGTGAAATATGGATTTCCATTTCTGGCAACAATCCATTCACTTGAATTGATTTTCAAAACCACATCCTTCTCATCACCCTCTCTTAAGCTATGTGGATTGATTCCATTAAGTTCCCTTCCCAATCTGGAGCCTGTCTAAATTCATTGGACTATGGATTTAATTTGCATTGGATTTAATCACATATAAGTGATCTTCTGGAGGAAGGTGAGAAAATGAAGACATCCATCCAAGTGGCATCAGAGAAATACAAGACAAAGCGTGACTCATATTCATAGTGTGGCACTTAGCTCCAATTGAGGTGCTCCTATCATGGATAGCCTACTTTGTGGAAGGAAGATTGAGGTCCCCAATACATTCCACAAGTCTACACATACTGGGAATAAAAATTTTAACTGGCTAATAAAACTTCAAGAGCAACATAACTTTAGTAGGAATATATCCAGAAGTTATTGAAAGAAAAATTACTACCTTTCTTATCCAGTGCAAATGACAAGAAACATTGTGCAAGTGTGTGTGGGGGGGGTGGGGGTGGGCAGAGGGGGTGCTTTGAAAATATTGCTGCATTCGAAGTTATGTTGTTAGGGATTATTTATCTTATGTTTTGCTTCTGGTTTTGGTTTTCTTGGTATCATAGCAGCTTTTATCATAACAACATTTCACATCAATCACTTTGAAACTGAAGACTCTAATTCCAACTTGTCAAGGACGAAGAGATGAAATGTGAGGAAACTACCTGACAAGAGGCAGATATCAGTGCACCAAGAAATGATATTCATACTCCTATTGTGAATCAGATGTATAAAATTATGGCTGTCTTGGCAGTGATTGGCGTTTGAGGCATTTTTTTCTACAAAAGGATCTCAGAGAAACATCTTTAATAAAACTCATGCCTCCCTGTTGGCCTGTAGCTCACACAGTGATTCTAGAATTCAGTTTTATACAAACACATATATAACATATCTACATCCCAGTTTTTATAACTGTTTCCTCTTCTATTTCTATGTACTATAATGCTACCATGTGTATTGTCATGCAGCTATAATTTAAATATCAGGGCAGTATATCTACTATAAAGACTATTTCATATAACCACCTAGAGTTAGAGCCTGAAGGGGGTCCAACTTAGAACAAGTGCTTGGCTAACTTTGATTGTATATGCATACTTTCTCAACTGGAATTGTTTTTATTTGTAAAAGGGCACTGAAATGGTGCCCTTTACATGCAAAGTACCCTTTAAGTGTATAGCACATAACTCTTTGATCAGTCACTTCCCCATGGTGTGGATGATGGTTAATTCTATATGTCAGCTTGACTGGATCATGGGGTGCTCAGATACTTGCCCAGATACTGGATGTTTCTATGAGGGTATTTTGGAGACGATTAACATTTAAATTGACTAAGTAAAGTAGATTGAACTCCATCATGTGGGTGGGCCTAATCTATTAGTTGAAAGCCTGAACAGAACAAAAGAGCTAACCATTCCCCAAGAGAGGTAAATAATTCTTCCTGCCTGATGATCTTTGATCTGGGGCATAGGCTTTTTTCCTGCCTCAGACTCCAACAAACACACCAACTTAGCTCTTCCTGGGTCTCAAGCTGGCCAGTTTTCACACTGCAACTATACCATTGGTTCTCTACGATGTCTTCGTCTTGTTGATCCACCCTGCAGATCCTGGTATTTGACAGCCTCCACAGTCACAAGAACTAATAGTCCTTGTAATAAACATCTTTCTTTGTCTCTCTGTGCATACATCTAATTAATTCTGTTTCTCTGGAGAACTTTGACTAATACTAATATAACGTGAATGAGTTTAACCGTTTAGTTTTTGGTGACAGACAATCTCGAATTTTGGAGTATTAATTATTATATTCCTAATGTAAGTCAAGATACAGAGACTTAGAAGAAACACAAAAAACAGATCAGAATCAACTAATACATACCAAATTATTTTTTAACCACTTCAAGTAATGCTGAATAAGATATCTGAGATGAAATTATTAACTATTTTTTCATATCTATTTGAAGTTTTTAGACATTTACTAATTTTCCAGTACAAATTTAATAAACAAATAATAAAATAAGGTTACATAGAACCCAAGTCCACCAAATTTCACCAACATTTGTCTGTCATGATATCATTTTTTAAATTTATTTTATAATCTTTATTCTTATTATTCTATCCCTATGGGCTTACACTTTCTGTTGATCTTTAAAGCTGATTTACTACAGAAATGTTTGGCTAGAATTTGGGAAGTATTTTTCTTCATTCAACATTTTTTTTCCTAATACATAGTTGTATTACTTAAAGATATCTCTATTTCAGGGAAAAAAAAAGTATGATGTTGCTGCCTTTCCAACATTTTCACATAACACACTAAACATGAAGGCAGAAATACAATAAGCATTTCATTTTCTGTGAATTCCCACTTAACGTACATCTAAGACCTGAATAGAGAGTACAGTCAAATCTTAGTATTTGAAGGGAGGCTGCATCTCTGAAAATTCGGAATTAAAAATAATTTAAAACCATTAATGAACCAAAATAAGCTCACTGATATTTATAAGGCATCCATTCCCTGAACATCAGAAGAAGCACTCATCAAGTGCATACTGAACATGTAACAAGACAGATCATATTCTGGGCCATTAAATACCTATCAATATTTTCACTGGATTTAAATCATACATCATTTATTAACTGTCTACACTGGAACTAAATTAGTAATTAATAACAGGAAGGTATCTGGAAATCTCCCCATATGGGCAAAGGAAACAATATACCTCTAAATAACCTATACATCAATAACAACAAAAAATCAAATATATCAATTTCTAAGTCTCAGCTAAAGCAATGCTTAGAGAAAAAAGGGTAGAACTGAACACATTCATTAAAAAAGAGAGAGAGAGAGAGAGAGAGAGAAAGAACAATATTAATGACCTAACTACCTTGGAAAGTTAGAAAAAGAGAGGGGGAAGATTAAACTAAAATTAAAGGAAAATAAATAATATAAAGACAAAAAACAATGAAATAGAAAACAGAAAACTAATGGAGAATATCAATACAACAAAAAGATTTTCTTTGAGAACATGAATAAAACTGACAAACCTCCTGCTAGGTTGATTATAAAATATGAGAAAAAAATAAATTATCAATGTCAGCAAAAAGGAAGCGGACATCACTGCAAGTATTCGAAGTCTTAACAACTTGATAAAGGAATGGTATGAAGATCTGTATGTCAATGCATTAAAAAGTCAAGATGAAATGGGCAAACACCTTGAATGACACCAAATTCATTCTACCAAACTACCAAATTCATTCACTAAGTAATATATAACCTAAATATTTATCTATGAAAGAAACTGATTTGGTAGATAAAACTTTCACACAATATCCCAATTTCAGATGACTTCACCAGGGAATTCCTCCTAACATTTGAGAAAGAAATAATTCCAGTTTTACAACTTTTTCAGAAAAGAGAGTTAGTAGGAAACACTTTTCAACTCATTATATGAAACCAGCATTACTGTGATATACAAAACAAATGAAGGCATTACAAGAAAACTACAGAGCAACAACCCTCATGAACACGGATATATGATTCCGTAACAAAATTTTTAGCAAATCGAATTCAATGATACACAAAAAAGATAACGCATCATGACCAAGTGGGGCTATCCCAGGAATGCAAGGACGATTTAATATTTTTTTAAAAAGTTATCCTACCACCAGATTAACAAAGAAAATATCTATGATCACCTCAGGCATGTGACAAAATTCAGCCTCCATTTATGGTGAAAACCCTTAGCAGACTAGTAATATAAGCAAGCTTTCTCAATCAGATGAAGGGTATATGTGAGAAAATATATTTAATCATTTTTAGTGAAAAACAATGTTTTTTTTTCTTGAAGATTAGAAATAAGTAAAAAATCTGTTTTTACCTCTTCTATTAAAAATTGTATTTGGGGCGCCTGGGTGGCGCAGTCGGTTAAGCGTCTGACTTCAGCCAGGTCACGATCTCGCGGTCTGTGAGTTCGAGCCCCGCATCGGGCTCTGGGCTGATGGCTCAGAGCCTGGAGCCTGTTTCTGATTCTGTGTCTCCCTCTCTCTCTCTGCCCCTCCCCTGTTCATGCTCTGTCTCTCTCTGTCCCAAAAATAAATAAACGTTGAAAAAAAAAATTAAAAAAAAAATTGTATTGGAAGTTTTAGCTAGCACAGTAAGGTAGCAAAAATAAATGAAATCATAGTTTGGAAGGCAATAAGTAAATGTCTTTATTCATAGATTAAATGATTATCTATGTAGAAAATTGTAAAAATCTAAAAAAGAAGCCTATTATACCTAGTAAGTGCATCTATCAAGGTTGGAAGATATAAATCAAAATTCAAATGTAAATTGCATTTCTATATACTAGCAACAAATGATTAGAAATCAAACAACATAAAAATACATAACATTTTAGGAATTAAACAAAAGATGTACAAGACTTCTAAACTGAAAAAGATAAAATTGACTAATATCTAAATGAATTTAGAAATATAGTAACCTGATGCATCAAAAGACACATATTTGTATTAGTTGGGGTTCTCCAGAGAAACAGAAGCAATAGAAGATTATCTATCTATCTATCTATCTATCTATCTCTATCTCTATCTCTCTCTCTATTTCTAGCTCTATATCTCTATGTCTATCTAGGGAGAGATTTATTGCAGGACTGAGCTCACAGGATTATGGAGGCTGAGGAGTTCCACAATCTGCTAACTGCAAACTGGGAAACCAGGGAAACTGGTTGTGTAATAGAGTTTGATCCTAAGGCCTAAGAACCAGGGAAGATGATAGTGTCCCAGTCCAAGTCTAAAGGCCCAAGAATTAGGAGTGCCAATATCCAAGGGCGAAAGAAGGTAAATGTGTCCACTCAAGCAAACAGAGCAAATTTCCCCTTCCTCCATCTTTTTGTTCTATTCAAACCTTCAAGAGATTGGATGGTATACATCCCCATTGGCAAGGGCACTCTTTACTTACTCTACTGATTCAAAAGCTAAACTCTTCCAGAAACGTATTTATAGACACATGCAGAAATAATGTTTTACCAGGTATCTGGGCATCCTTTAGCCTCGTAAGGCTGACACATAAATTTAATAATTATAATTAAGATGTCAATTGTCCCCAATTATATCTATAGAGAACTTACAATTCCAATTAAAATTTCAACAGACTTTCATATAGAAATTGTCAAGCTGATTCTAAAATTTATATGGGATTTAAAAAGATCCAGAAAAGAAAAAGTACTTTGGAGAACATATTAGGAGAATGTATGCTTAATTTATCTAATTCAACTATTGTGATATTCAACAACTTGAATGAATCTCAAACTAATTATACTACAAGAAAGAAGCTAGACCCCCAAAGTGTACATACTGTAAGATACCATTTATATAACTTTCTAGAAAATGCAAACTAAGCTATATAAGATAAAGCAGATCAGAGGCTTCCTAAGGAAGGGTAAAGAGAGAGGGATGGACTGATTACAAAGAGGCATGAACATACTTAGAAATGTCCTTTACCTTGACTGTAGTGATGTTGTCATGAGTATATATAGTCCTCACTGCATGGTAAGGGGTTAATGGAAACTTAAACATACCTTGTTTTTGCACTTCATAGTCCCATGGTAACCTGTGATCACAGAACAGTGCTAAGCAAGGACCTGTTCCCATATGTACTACCTCCAGTAACACCATATCATGCATAAAGAAGCTTCCTGAATATCTATGTCAAAACATATTATATTGTATATATGGGATGCACAGAATTTAGATGATTTATACTTAAGTAAAACCATAGAAAGTAAGCTTTTTCTCACCATTTGTCTTTTTTAATAAATGAGATAAAAAATATCAAAAAACTACAAGTTTAAAAATAATTTCATTTCTTTCATATAAATTGACACCTCCTATGACATGCCATTTCCTGAAAAATAATGGAAGTTCCTGAATCTGAATATCTCCATACATCATCCCCAAACCATCCAGGTCAACAAAGAGAACAAAGAAAACCACCCATAACCCTTGCCTGGAATGAGTGAGAGACAGAGAGAATACTACAGCTTAAAATCATGTGAGTGATGATACGGACATCTCATTTCATTCCACAGCCAGCTGCATCCATAATGCAGAAGCAACATTTAATGGAGATTCCTCAGGAAGAGGAAAGTCCTACTCTAAAGGAAAAATATTTCAAGCTGAGGCTAGGCTGATCACCTCAGTGGCCACAGGAAAATGGATAAGAAAGGGCGGGGCTTCTGGAAGGAGGGAGGTGATTTAGAAGGGAAAAGCTTCCCTCAGAGCCTTGGCAGTGAAGGTAAAGAAGGATGTAAGCAATCAAAATTAAGTTGTCTATATAAACAAACAAACAACAGAAAACATTCACAAAATCAACCCTCTCTATCAATAAGGCACCAAAAATCAAAGAAGCTGCTTTCCAATGGAAGAGCAGGAACTTTAACTCATGAATTGGCCAAACTCCTCATCCTTGCCTATGTTAAAACAGCTGTTATTACTGATCTAAGAAAATATAAAATATTTTAAAATAAACACATAGTGGAAAGTGATACGTAAGTAAAACTACAACAAAGAGAAAACAGAAAGAAACAAAAAAATTTCAACACCCAAGCCACAACAACAACGGAGAAATCCTGTAACATATCACGTAAATTTAATGCCATCAAACTAGCCTTTGTAGATCTGAATCAGAATTCAAAAATTTCTTGAAAAGCAAAAGTCATCAATATATGAAAAAAAAACTTTAAAGTGAGAAATTAAAGAGTTTTCTTCTAAATGGAAGTCCCTTGCTGTCACATTTATTAGTCAATGATTCTGTAAAATCTTTATTTTTTGTTGTTGTAGACAATAAAAAATAACCATAACACAGCCTGTAGGGATAACTAAAATATGTCATTTTTTTAATGTTTTAGGTGAATTATAATTTGCTATATCTGTGTTTGACTAATTTCTGATATTTAGGTTTCTATTCAGATTCAGGGAACAGAGATCAGTCACCTGTGTGCCATATACTTCTCTATACTACATCAATACATCAGTATATATATTGTGTGCCATATACTCCTCTATACTACACGTTAACTCATTTAATGCTAATGAATTCCTTGTGGTGGATGTTTCTTCTATTTTATAGATAAAAATTTTGAGAAACAGTAACTTAAAGATATATGTTCAAGGTCTCAGAGTTTAATGTCCAGGTTTAAATCCAGTTCTATGTCCAGTGGTCTTTCCATGTTGTTCTGAGAAACTCAAATAGCCAACTGCACTCTATAAACTGTGTATTTCATAAGTATTCATGTGTAAATACTTGTTAAATTTTTAACCAAATTTTTCTTTTTCTTTTAGGTTTGTTTATTTTGAGATAGAGAGAGAGAATGTTAGCAGGGGAGGGGCAGAGAGAGAAGGATAAAGAGAATCCCAAGCAGGCTCCATGCTGTCAGCGGAGAGCTTAATGCAGGGCTCGAACTCACAAATTGTGAGATTTATGACCTGAGCTGAAATCAAGAGTCATTGGCTTAACTGTCTGAGCCACCAGGTGCCCAACTGAGTTTTTCCTATATTAAAAGCTATAAAATGTCATAAACACCAAAAAATGTTGGATAGAAAAAGGAGGTTATCGTGACCACCTCTGAAATTGAACTCTATCTAGGCAGAGTAGAGGTGACACAGATGGAAATAAAAATGTAGTGGGGCTCCAGCTGCAGCTTAGGAAGAACAACATTGTAAGAAAATATCAATCCTGTCCTAATAATAAGAACAGGACACAAAACCTATAAATTATAATTTGCTTGTTTCTTTCTTAACATCCATTACTGAGCTGAGGGGATGAACAGGGAAGGACAGACATATACACACACGCACGTGAACACACACACACACACACACACACACACACACACACACACAGGAGTAAATGGCAAACCTCTCCTAAGAGAGATGAGATCTATGGCTGATTTTATTCTCAGCAGAACATAGCAAAAGAAGGATCCACAGTGGCTAAGAGAAAATAAGATAAATTGATAAAATTTAACACATGTTTAAAGCTATCTAATGGGCTGGCACAGGGGTTTAGAGTCCTTAGGAGCCCCAAACACGAAAAGTGCCAGCTCTCTGCATGAAGCTTCACTGAGTGCTCACGAGAAAGAGTGAGGGCAGGGCAGAAAAGCTGTGAGAGATACCATCTGAACCACAGACACAGCAAGCCTGGTGAAGGTTAAGGAAAGGATAACTGAGAACTCAAACGTCTGAGCCTTACATGGACTATGAATTTGCTATCACCTGGAGCTGGAGGGAGGCAGTGAGAAAGAACTCTTTCCCCTAAGTGCTGGAACATTGAGCCTCTTAAAGTCTGAAGGCAGGGCAAGAGAACGGAAGTCTATAGGTATATATTGGGCCATATTCCGAGTACAAGGAAGCAGTCAGCAGTGACTGAGTAGAAACAGGAGATGGGAAAGAAGTGCAGGTGTATGGAGTCTGTTGAAGGCTGAGAGTAGGGCAGAGAAATGAGACCGATATTCCAGGCAAATAGCATTTACAATAGTATACATAACATACTTAGGAATAAATGTATATAAAACTAGAACACATTGTTGAAAAAATTAAAGATGATCTATTAAATGCATAGATGTATCATGTCTATTAAACAGATGAAGTGGTATTTATTGCAGAGATACCAATGTTCCTCAAATTAATCTATACTTCAATTTCATTACATCAAAATTCCTACAGGTACATTTTATAGCAATTCATGAGTACTATGTAAAAATACAAAACTGCAAATGATATAGGATATATACAAAAAATGTTGGAAAAGAAAAATAAACATAGATGGTTTGTATTATCAGATTACAGTAATTAAGACTGCATCGTATTGATTAAAGGACAGATAAACAGTTGAATGGAAAAACAAAAAACAAAACAAGATTCCAAAAGTAGATCCATCTATATAGAATGAATAAAAAATAATAACACAATTTAATGAGTAAAGGAAAGTCATTCTTAAAAATGGTGCTACAATAATTTGATATATGCATATATATAACTTGATAAATTATGTATATGTATGCATATATACACATTAACCTCTATTACACTAAAGATGTAAATCTGAAAATTAAAATTATAAACATGTAGAATAAAACTGCAGAAAGGACTTGGGAATCTAGAGTCAAACATTTTTTTTGGAGGGGTAGTGTGGGTAAGAGCAGAAAGCACTAAGAATAAAACTTAAAAATGATAGATTAGGACTTTACTGTCATTAATACCTTGTATACAGCCAAAGGGATCATCTAGTAAATCAACAGAGAAGATGCAGGTTAAAAAAAAAACATATAGGGGCGCCTGGGTGGCGCAGTCGGTTAAGCGTCCGACTTCAGCCAGGTCACGATCTCGCACTCCGTGAGTTCGAGCCCCGCGTCAGGCTCTGGGCTGATGGCTCAGAGCCTGGAGCCTGTTTCCGATTCTGTGTCTCCCTCTCTCTCTGCCCCTCCCCCGTTCATGCTGTGTCTCTCTCTGTCCCAAAAATAAATAAAAACGTTGAAAAAAAATTAAAAAAAAAACATATATATAAATAATCTAAGAACTTGTAACCAGAATATATTAACAACTCTGGCAATTCACTTCCAGGTTTTTTCATCATGCCAATTGGAAATTCTGTACCCATTAAATAGTAGCTTCTCATTTCCCATCCTCCCATTCTGAATAACCTCAGTTCTACTTTCTTTCTCTAAGAATTTTCCTATTCTGGATGCTTCATATATGTGAAATTGTACAATATTTATCCTTTGGGTCTGACTCTTTTCCCCTCTTACCCAGTAGTTAATCTTTTCCAAGAAAAGACTAGGGATAGGGACTAAAAGACTCTACTTTGTAAGAATAAAGAATTATCTGCAGCATCAATGTCCTAGAAGCAAAAGGAACCTGAATCAAGCAAACTCAACTCTCCATGAGATATTTACTTATCAAGACCAAAGTAATTTGAATAAAAATTCAAGGTGCCATACATTATTAAAATACGAGGAAATACACAGAAAGTTTTGAACTCTATTCAGTAAGCTTCTTTTGGTATAAATATATTATTTTGAAACTACTGTCTGGCATTCTAGTTAGAAAAGATAGGTAATTACATATTTTAATTAATTATATACTTTATTAGCAGTTAGTATTTTCAAAACAAGAAAAAAACAGTACAATCATATAATAAAGTACTTAGCTGTAAAAAATATAGTTACTATATTAGAAAGATCAATATAACTTTACAAAAACACAAATAAAAATAAAAACCTAGTTTTTCTGGGTTTTCCCACTGAAATGGCAATTCCACAATGCCTTCAGTGCTCACATTCTGATATCTATTTTTCTATAAATTTGTCACAAAGAAAATACAGCATTCTCTGAAGAAATTTTTTTTTTTTCATTTTGATTCTGAGGCAGGACACAGAGGAGAGCATGATACACTCAATTGTGCCAGAAGCTAAGAACGTTTTCAAAGACTATTCATATATGGCAGAAAGACACAAAAGCCAGTCCAAAGGGAACCTCTACTGATACATAAAGTTGATATAATTTGAATATGAATACAGTAATAGCTTAGTTAATTAACACATATGAAGTTTGAAAATCCTTAAACCCATAATTATACACAATCCTTTGAAAGCTATATAATCTTAAGATTATAAAATAATGGCAAATGCTATGACATTTGAAGGTCTTTAAGTTGTCTTCCTTAGGATTCATCAAATTTATCACTCTTCAGATTAAAAAAAGGAAAAAAAAACATATTTATATCCCTTTAGAGTCTCTCAACTCAGTGACAGCTAAAAACTTCTTAATGGTAAACTGTAGAATTTATAAAAGGACTATGAACGCTTCTCCAGGAGAATAAAACAATGAAGATCTCTTTGCTAGTTAAAATTTCTAAACTTCTGAATATGTGACAGGAAATCTGTGTGTGTGTGTGTGTGTGTGTGTGTGTGTGTGTGTGTGTGTGTATGTAACACTGATTTTCTCATTTTATTCTTCACTTTGTGCATCTGAAAGCCTCACATACATATTATACATATCCTATCTATCCATAGAATTATACATTTGCCTTTTGAAAGGTTTTCATTCTCGTCTCCACAGACCTTTGTAGAAAGTGGATGCCTTGAGAGTTGAGAAAGAGCTTCTGACAGACAGCAGTAAACTGACATAAGAACATAAAAACTACCATGAGTCCTAAAGTTCCCGTTACCCCTCATGGATGAGTAAAAATCCAGCTTGCACAGCAAGGTAAGTTAGTGGGATGCTGAAGAAGGAAACCTGATCAAAACAGAGAGCTATATGGTATGTAGAAATAAACACAGTCCATCAAAATGAGAACAAATGGAGGCTAATTATTCAGAACTTACTACAGCAAGGGAATCAGTCTTCATCTCTTGTGTTTGGCAGGAATTCAGATTTTATGTATATATGTACATATGTATGTACATATGTACGTATTTATAATCTCTATGCCCAACTTGGGGCTCAAATGTCAAGAGCTGCATGCTCGACTGACTGAGCCAGCCATGGCCCCCTGGCAGGAATTCAAATGTTTTGCAGGATATAGGAAATTTTACAGCACAATAAATTAGGGGTGTGGGGCTTCAGGTATGTTCTGATTGGAGGTTGTTGACAAGTGGAGACTGGAGGTGGGCTAATGGCAAGTGGGATATCTTTTACAACTGATTTGGGGAACATATTCTGAGATCTCTGGTTGCTCCTAAATTGGAAGTAGGGGTAAAAATAGGGAAGTCTGCAATCACTGACCAACCCACGGTGATTACCATAGACATTGTGGTTTGGCTTCCTGGGGTTCCTATATAATTCTAAGTTCTAGTAGTGTTTATGGTCAAGCCATGTCCACATGTATAACCAGAGTCTCTGTTGTGAATTATTGAAAATAAAAATAAGTTTGTATAGAAATGAAGGCCCTTGAGAATCAAGGGAAGTTCAGGTAAAATCCTTATTTTCAAACTGATCACAATGTTATCAAACAAAGGAACTTTGGCTTTAGAAGAGCAAAACAACTGGATGATGTTTTGGATTGTAAGAAAAGGATAAGACTAATAAAAGTTTATAATTTAAGTAATTCAAGCAAAGTTATCTGATGATATTTGTTTAACCTACAGGTATAAGGTTCTGTATCTCAATGTTCTGACTATACTGTCTAATATAGACTCAAAAATGAATATCTGCTGTCTATTGCTTTACTCTGTTGATCAGCAATTTGTCATCTGAAACTACCAGACTATTCTTCCAATTCTCTCTTCTAAAAGGTTATCATACCTGAATGAATTAAGTTGATCAGACTTACGTCAGCATTTATTTTACCTTTGGATGATTTCAAAGCAGTCTTCTTGCTTTGTCTGTAGTTATCAGCATTTGAAAATTTCTATTTCTATGTCTCCACAAGAGATGAACAGAAAATCCAAAAGCTTAAATGAAATGTTTAATAAGGCCTACAATTTAAAGTACTGGAGAAAATCTTATCTTTGGATTATCTGAAAATTTCGCTTTTCTTAGAAAGCTATGTTTCTCACCAATACAGATAATGATTTCTCTCCTATACTCAAAATACATTTTTTCAAAAAAATCCCAGATATAAACAATACATGATATGTAATACATAATATCAACTTATATTTTTTTTTGGCACATTGGAAATGATCATGTTAAAATTCTTAAAAACTGTCATTACCCTGATTTGTTCTTTAAAAAATATAAACACCTAACGAAAATGCCTTTAGAGAACTCACAGGGTGTAGTTTCAAATTACAGGCATACTAGGAGTATTGCAGATTCAATTCCAGACCACCACAATAAAGCAAATATTGTAATAAAGAAAGTCAAATGAATTTTTTGGTTTCTCAGTGCATATACAAATTCTACTGTAGCCCATTAAGTGTGTAGTAGCATTATGCCTAACAAAGCGTAAATAACTTAATTAAAAAATAAAAATGCTGGGGCACCTGGGTGGCTCAGTCGGTTGAGCCTCCGACTTCAGCTTAGGTCATGATCTCACAGCTTGTGAATTCGAGCCCCGCGTCAGACTCTGTGCTGACAGCTAGGAGCCTGGAGCCTGCTTCAGATTCTGTGCCTCCATCTCTCTCTGCCCCAACCCACTCGCATTCTGTCTCTGTCTCTCTCAAAAATAAATAAATATTAAAAAATTAAAAAAGAAATAAAAATGCTGATCATCATCTAAGCTATCAGTGAGTTGTAGTCTTTTTGCTGGTGGGGGTCTTGCCTAGATGTTGATATCTGCTGACTGATGAAGGTGGTGAGTGCCGAAGCCTGGGATGACTGCAGCAATTTTTTTTTTTTTAATATATGAAATTTATGGTCAAATTGGTTTCCATACAACACCCAGTGCTCATCCCAAAAGGTGCCCTCCTCAATACCCATCACCCACCCTCCCCTCCCTCCCACCCCCAATCAACCCTCAGTTTGTTCTCAGTTTTTAACAGTCTCTTATGCTTTGGCTCTCTCCCACTCTAACCTCTTTTTTTTTTTTCCTTCCCCTCCCCCATGGGTTCCTGTTAAGTTTCTCAGGATCCACATAAGAGTAAAACCATATGGTATCTGTCTTTCTCTGTATGGCTTATTTCACTTAGCATCACACTCTCCAGTTCCATCCACGTTGCTACAAAAGGCCATATTTCATTTTTTCTCATTGCCACGTAGTATTCCATTGTGTATATAAACCACAATTTCTTTATCCATTCATCAGTTGATGGACATTTAGGCTCTTTCCATAATTTGGCTATTGTTGAGAGTGCTGCTATGAACATTGGGGTACAAGTGCCCCTATGCATCAGTACTCCTGTGTCCCTTGGATAAATTCCTAGCAGTGCTATTGCTGGGTCATAGGGTAGGTCTATTTTTAATTTTCTGAGGAACCTCCACACTGCTTTCCAGAGCGGCTGCACCAATTTGCATTCCCACCAACAGTGCAAGAGGGTTCCCGTTTCTCCACATCCTCTCCAGCATCTATAGTCTCCTGATTTGTTCATTTTGGCCACTCTGACTGGCGTGAGGTGATACCTGAGTGTGGTTTTGATTTGTATTTCCCTGATAAGGAGTGACGCTGAACATCTTTTCATGTGCCTGTTGGCCATCCAGATGTCTTCTTTAGAGAAGTGTCTATTCATGTTTTCTGCCCATTTCTTCACTGGGTTATTTGCTTTTCGGGTGTGGAGTTTGGTGAGCTCTTTATAGATTTTGGATACTAGCCCTTTGTCCGATATGTCATTTGCAAATATCTTTTCCCATTCCGTTGGTTGCCTTTTCGTTTTGTTGGTTGTTTCCTTTGCTGTGCAGAAGCTTTTTATCTTCATAAGGTCCCAGTAATTCACTTTTGCTTTTAATTCCCTTGCCTTTGGGGATGTGTCGAGTAAGAGATGGCTACGGCTGAGGTCAGAGAGGTCTTTTCCTGCTTTCTCCTCTAAGGTTTTGATGGTTTCCTGTCTCACATTCAGGTCCTTTATCCATTTTGAGTTGATTTTTGTGAATGGTGTGAGAAAGTGGTCTAGTTTCAACCTTCTGCATGTTGCTGTCCAGTTCTCCCAGCACCATTTGTTAAAGAGACTGTGCAGCAATTTTTAAAGTAAGACAATTGGGGCGCCTGGGTGGCGCAGTCGGTTAAGCGTCCGACTTCAGCCAGGTCACGATCTCGCGGTCTGTGAGTTCGAGCCCCACGTCGGGCTCTGGGCTGATGGCTCAGAGCCTGGAGCCTGTTTCCGATTCTGTGTCTCCCTCTCTCTCTGCCCTTCCCCCGTTCATGCTCTGTCTCCCTCTGTCCTAAAAATAAATAAACGTTGAAAAAAAAATTAAAAAAAAAAATAAAGTAAGACAACAGTGAACTCTGCCACATGAACAGACTCTTCCTTTTAAGAACGACTTCTCTGTAGCAGGCCATGCTGTTTGAAAGCATTTTATCCACTGTAGAACTTCTTGGGGCGCCTGGGTGGCTCATCTGGTTAAGCATCAACTTTGGCTCAGGTCATGATCATGTGATTCCTGAGTTTAAGCCCTGCCTTGGGCTCTGTGCTGACAGCTCAGATTCTGTGTCTCCCTATCTGTCTTTGCCCCTCCCATGTTCATGCTCTGTCTCTCTCTCTCTCTCTAAAAAATAAAAAGATCATTAAATTTTTTTAAAAAATAACTTCTCTAAAAAATGGAGTAAATCTCTTTCTACCCTGCTACTGCTTCATCAACTAAGTTTATGTAATATTCTAAATCTCTTGCTGTCACTTCAACAATCTTCACAGCATCTTCACCAGAAGTAGATTCCATCTCAAGAAACCACTTTCTTTGCTCATCTGTAACAAGCATCTCTTCCTCCATTCAAGTTTTATCATGAGATTGCAGTAATTCTTGCGGGGGCTAATAATTCTTATTGACAATTCTCACCACCCAGCATCTTTGTAAGCTCCCCCAGCGTGTGGGTGCCTAGAATTCATTTTTTGATCAACACAAGATCATAAACTTATAGGCAAAATGATTTATTCTAAACCTGTTTTGAACAGGAGGCCTGCACTCCTAAAATATTTCCTAATTTGACATGCTTTGCTTGTGGATATAGGAAGAATATAGCTATCAATGCCTTGAGCTATGAGAGGTTAAAGATAGAATGACATGACATTTTTTAAAGGCTGAAAAGAAACCAGTAAAAAAAAAATTATCTTGTTTTTTTGTTTGTTTGTTTGAAGTAAGTGAGCAATAAACATTTATGTGTGTGTGTGTGTGTGTGTGTGTGTGTGTGTGTGTGAATGAATGAGTAAATGTTTACTGTGTGCCCTGTGACTTTTGAGTCAAATGGAGAAAATCTGACAAACTACCAAATTCCATCAACAATTCAAAATGTACCCAGAAGTTCCTCTCCTACTTCCTTCGTTTTTGGCATGGTTGGGGGATTGACTCAATTTTCAAGACATAGCACAGAATAATGGCTGAGTCTGAAAATATAGCCTGCCTATAGTTGAATACTGGTTGAGCCAGTATGTAAGCCAGTGTTGTTTTAACTGAAGGCCCTTCCTCTTTCCACATTGCTTCTCCTTTTTAATATAACATTCCAGTCAGTAGAAATGAAAGAATGCTCAACTGTAAAGTGTATATTTTTCAGCAGAGGCACAATGAGACAGACCAATTATAAATAGCAATGTCTTCTGAAAGAACTAAACTTTTTTATGTTCCTCAGGTTCAGTGAGTATTACAAATGAAATCAGTTGAAATATGATGATACATAGCTGTAGGACTGCTATAAACACTTTAGGCTTTACAATTTACTGTTAAAATTCATCTAATTTTCATCTCAAAGCTGTTGCAAATGCATAGCTGAATGAATCAGTCAGTTGTTGATTCTCACTGTGGAATTCAACAGTACATTTGCAATTATATCAATGCAAATTTCCTGAAAAATGATTTTTTTCCTAAAGAAAGTACAGAGGATTCTTGTGGTTTCTTAATATTCACATAAACATGTGCACATTTATACACCTTGATATCTCCATTGAAAATTTTAATCAAACCCTATTTTATACTTAAAAAAAACTGTCATTTTATATTAATGAAAAAATGATGAATTGACAATCATTTAACTGTTTAGTTATAAATTATCTGAGAGGAAGTATCTGAAGTAGTAAAAGATCAATATTTATTTTTTTGGTATATTTTATACTTTTTGTGTTATCCAAAGATTGCTAATGTCAGCAAATAAGTTAAGAAAGATCAGGCCTTTAAATTACGTATTTGGGGCCAAAGTATCTAATAGTGCTAACCAAAATAAATTTTTTAAATAGAGTAAGTAAACAATAAACCACAATGAATTCTTCCTATTTTTCATTCAAAGTTCAATGCTCACCCCGTATTTTGAGCAGGTGGGTGAGAGTAGAAACAAGATTCAAAACAAAAGGTTGTTAATTTTGAACTACTGGCTTGTCCATTCAGGAATGTGGGCACAGTGCTCAATATAATTTTAGGGAGAAAAGACTTAATTTTAATTTCTTTTAAAGTAAGGAAAAAAAGGTAATAGTGTAATGGTATGAAAATATAATAATAATTTGATTCTGGAATGTATTCATCTTCATACCGAAACAACTGTAAAATGTAATTTTCAGTATTTTTTATAGAGAAAGGCATCCCTGTGGGAAAAAGGCCTGAGTTTGCTGGTTATAAATTTTGAACAATTATTTGAATAAAGAAATCATTAATTAAAGTTAAATGAATTTGAGCTGTCTACATATAAAGTACTGGATTGCCAATACTGGGCTGTCAAAATTTAAGTATCTCAAGATTTAATTTATATTAGTCAGCTTTATGTAAATTAGTCTTTATTTATTTTTATTTTTTTATGTTCAAAGTTTGAGAGAGAAAGAGAGAGAGAGAGAGAGAGAGAGAGAGAGAGAAAGCAAGTGGGGGAGGGGAGAGAGAAAGAGGGCAAGAGAGAATCCTAAGCAAGCTCCACACTATCAATGTGGAGTCCAATGTGGGGCTTGAACTCACAAACTGCAAGATCATTACCTGAGCCAAAGTCGGATGCTTAGCTGACTGAGCCACCCAGGCACCCCTAATTTAGTCTTTATAATTATATGAAAAAAACCTGAATTCACTTAAAATGGTATTAAAGTGTTCAGAAAATGATAACTCTGAAATTAAATTCTTAGGCAGCATGTTTTAGGAGTAGAAAAGGCAAAAACAAACAAACTAAAATACTGCTAAACAAAACATCATTTTCTAATTTATGTCCCATAAACACTGATGTTTGCGTAAGGGCATTTATTAGAACATAATGTTGAAATGTTGCAGTGTATCTCAAGGAAACTTTTTAGTGCAATATCAACAAATAAATATTAAATTGCAAGCATGGATTAATGACAGGGAATGATCATAAATAAAAGTATGGTAGTAGTAGGCAAGAAATAACTTAGGCAGATTTAAACAGCTATCCTCAAAAGAACGTTTTTTAGTACAGCCTAGAGAAAAGCTCGGAGAACCAGACATTCATTCAACTATTATTTATTAAATAGTATATATTGGTTAGCCATACCTCCAACTAAAGAATGAAAGCACTGCTCTAATAAGAGACACTTCATTTATCTTGGAAGAGCTAGCTTCAGTATAACCAGACCTTTTCAGTTGACTTACAAAAAGTATTATCAAATTGTCAAATCTTAAAGTGTCAGTTCTATAAATCCTGATGATATTTTTAATTCATAAATTTTAAGATGATTTTAAGATGATAAGAAAATTTACACCATTAAGTAAATAACATCTTTCTTTCAACATTATAAACTCATTATCAATTTTACCATCTAAAATACATTATGTCTATTAGTACAAAAATATGATATGTGTTTAACAAATGAGAGTATTTACTTTTAGCTTTGGGAAATATATGCCATTGTAAGCTCATTTAAGTTCAAAGAAATGTAATTTTGATGAATGATGGTGCTTTTCTGATAATTCAATTATTTTGTATGCTTGGCTCCTTTATTTTCACCAACAAATTTGAATATTTGAAAGGGAAACAGGGAAAAGATGTTAGTATAATTAAATGCAGTTCAAATAAGTTACCTGAAGCTTACTCCTATGTGTACCTCAGTGCAGAGAACCTACATAAGTTTTTGCTATTGTCATGACTGTATTTCAAAATAATTTTGGATAGTGTGTGGAGAATGGTTTCAACCAAATAAAGACTGGAGTCTTGGAGAGGGTATTGAGTATATTGGTAGTAGTAATGAAGAATAAAATAAACTTGATATTTTGGAAGTATATTTAAAAAAAATATTGACTGGGTTGATTATATCTGGGTGCAAAGATAAAAGCCATAGTCAAAATGGACCAGGAAATTTTTTTACTTAAGAATTGATGTGCTACTAACTAGTACAGTGGTTATAAGAAGTAGATACATTTTGGGTGGGAGGGTAAGACATGATGAGTTCTGGGTTCATATTTTAAGTTTGATATGTAGGCAGTAAGTAGTTGGCTATACCAGTCTAGAACAATTCAAGGAAAGAAATACTGATGGGAAAAAATGCAAAGTTCTTGCAACAATGGATGTGAATGGAATCACATATATGGAGATGATAATCAGGGGAAACATCAACATCTGGACAAAGGAAAAAGAACCAATGAATGAGATTATAAATATGCTATTGGGAAATTGGATTCAATACCAACTTCCCCACAAACATTTTCAGAAGGATGAAATTGTCAAAAATTATAAAAATGAAAGTTACGCATAGGATAACTGAAGAAAAGATACAGGATCAGACTCACAGTTGAAAAGAAGAATAGAAGAGATCAAAATATGTTTAAATGATGATAGTAAAGAGCCATTAGAGAAGGAAAATTGATCAATTACTTTACTTGAGGTAAATATGGGTCCATGATTACAAGAAGAGGTATCACCTTAGAAAACTTTGTTCTGTGTTATCCTTTGTGACAATGGGAAAAGACAAGGAAGATTGTATAGATGAAGGCAGAGAGATAAAATATTGAGGGACTTTCACCTCCTGAAAAGTACAGTGATAATAAAAACATTAAACATTTATATGAGATTTACTGTGTACAGTTCTGAATATTATATATATATATTTTCTTTTCTATAGGCAATAAATGAGATTTTCTCTTCAGAATTAGGTTGTTTATATGTAGGAGTGTCATAGGGATAGAAGTAGAATATGGGGTAGAAACTAGAAAAAACAAGAGATAATCTGAAAGAGTCACTGTGGAAAATTACTAGATAGTTTTGAGTGCTCAGTAAGACTGGGCAGCAGGAACCTGTTAAGATCACAAAGCTGAGTGGTTAGAATATTTTCTTCAGATTTGCTCAGGAGCTCCTGTATAAAAGGAGAGAAGGTAGAATATGAGAACTATCTCATGTTAGAGTGCTCCAGTTACATGTGACAAATGTATTAGGGCACATGAGAAAGTGGAGTCAGAAGTGGACTCACAGAATGGAAAACAAAACAAAACAAAACAAAACAAAACAAAACAAAACAAAACAAAACAAAA